>NW_025536267.1:0-64027 GCF_020615455.1 Coregonus clupeaformis
AAGGTCATTCTTGAACATTGGGTGAGACAATCTTACTAATTTGCTAGAGAACCAGTTCGGATTTAAGTATAACTTTTGTATGACTGAAGCTTTTAGTGATAGGTCTAATGCTTTAATATTTAATAATTTCTGTCCTCCGAATTCATATTCATTATATAAATAGGCCCGTTTAATTTTGTCTGGCTTGCCGTTCCAAATAAAATGGAATATTTTTTTCTCATATAATTTTTAAAAAACTGTTCGCTAGGCTTAGGCAAGACCATAAGCAAATAGGTAAACTTGGATAATACTAAAGAGTTAATCAGGGTGATTTTTCCACAAATTGACAGGTATTTACCTTTCCATGGTAGCAAGATCTTATCTATTTTTGCTAACTTTCTATAAAAATGTATTGGAGTGAGATAATTTATTTAATTTGGGATATGTATTCCGAGTATATTCACATCACCATCAGACCATTTTATTGGTAAACTACATGGTAATGTAAAATTTGTATTTTTTTAGTGATCCAATACGTAATATAGTACATGTATCATAATTTGGTTGTAATCCAGTGAGGTTAGAAAATGTATCTAGAGGCTGTGGAGGGATTCAAGTTGTGGATTTAAAAGAAAACATGAATCAGCGTACAATGACACCTTTGTTTTTAAGCCCTGGATTTCTAATCCCTTGATATTATTGTTGGATCTGATTTTAATAGCTAACATTTCGATGGCAATAATAAATAGATATGCCGATAGTGCACAACCTTGTTTCACTCCTCTTGACAGTTTAAAACTTTCGGAGAAATAGCCATTATTTACTATTTTACACCTAGGGTTACTATACATGATTTTAACCGATTTTATAAGAGATTCTCCAAAATTAAAATGCTCCAGGCATTTATATATAAACCCCAGTCGTACTTTTTCAAATGCCTTTTCAAAGTCTGCTATGAATAGCAGGCCTGGTTTCCCAGATTTTTCATAGTGTTTTATTGTTTCCAGTACTTGCCTTATATTATCTCCAATGTATCATCCATGTAAAAAACCTGTCTGATTATAATGAATAATGTCCGACAATGCCTTTTTAATTATATGCGCTATACATTTTGCTAGAATTTTTGCATCACAACACTGAAGTGTAAGGGGCCTCCAACTTTATATGTTCCACTTGTATCCTGTTTCAGTAATAATGAAATCAGACCTTCTTCTTGAGTGTCTGATAATCTACAGATTGACAATCCAAGTGTCTGATAATCTACAGATGACAATCCAAGATGGCGTAGTAGTGCAGTTGTGTTTTTATCGTCTGTCTGTAAATAGCCTGTAAATACCCTATTTTTCATACATTTTTCGTACATATTTCCCTATCAGACTTTTCATCCTTCTACAAGATATACTTTCCTGCAACCCGCCTCACTCAACGTGGAACGGATTCTATTATTGACTTACCTTTATCTAGAATCTAGAATCTCCAGTTGAAACTAGCTAGCCAGCTAACTAGCTACTTGCTATTTGCTATTAGCCGCAGCTAGCGGTGTTTCACCCAGAACATTGGATTTTTTTTCTGCGGGATTAATTTTAATCACTGGACATTGATCACCGGATATTCGGCCAGTCTGCACAGCGCGTTATCGACCCAGAACATATCAGTTTTTCCGCCGGAATCACTGAATCACTGGACCTTTAACTCCGGATTCATCGCTACCAGCTAGCTACCACCAGCCAGCTACAACAAAACGGACGCTGTGGTCTGGCTAATCATCCTGAGCTAGGCCCATCGCCCAACTAGCTACTTGCTATTTGCTATTAGCCGCAGCTAGCGGTGTTTCATCCAGAACATTGGATTTTTTTTCTGCGGGATTAATTTTAATCACTGGACATTGATCACCGGATATTCGGCCAGTCTGCACAGCGCGTTATCAACCCAGAACATATCAGTTTTTCCGCCGGAATCACTGAATCACTGGACCTTTAACTCCGGATTCATCGCTACCAGCTAGCTACCACCAGCCAGCTACAACAAAACGGACGCTGTGGTCTGGCTAATCATCCTGAGCTAGGCCCATCGCCCATCTCCCGGCTATCTACCTCTCTGTCAACCGGACGGGACCACCTAGTGTTGACACGGAGCCCCGCCGATCCTACACGACTGGTCTGCCGACGAAATCGTCTGATGTGGTTACGACGTTAACCACGAAGATTCCATCCATCTGCTAGCCCTGGCCCGCTAGCACACGCTAGCCGTGGCCTCTTACTAGTGTTTCACCACCGGACCTTATGATAACTCAGCTATACAGCTGATATCTGCTGGACTGTTCCTTTTTACGGTACTACATCCTGTTTATGTTTAGCCTCAGCCCAAACATGGTTAGTTTATTGTTGTTTCGGTTATTTCTAATTGTACTATATCACTGTAGACCCCCAGCCTAGCTAAACCTGCCTTAGATAGCTCCTTTGCCCCTCCCCCATACACGCGGAGACCGACTCAATTGATGCCTCCAGCGATGCTATCTCTTTCATTGTTACCCAACGCTTAGGTTTACCTCCACTTTACTCATATCCTTCCATATCCTTGTCTGTACATAATGCCCTGAATCTTTTCTATAACACCCGGAAATCTGCCCCTTTATTCTATGTACCCAACGCACTAGAAGACCAGTTCTTAAAGCCTTTAGCCGTATCCTTATTCTAGTCCTCCTCTGTTCCTCTGGTGATGTAGAGGCTAACCCAGGCCCTGCAGCCCTCAGTATCACTCCTACTCCCCAGGCGATATCATTTGATGACTTCTGTAATCGCAAAAGTCTTGGTTTCTTGCACATAAATATCAGAAGTCTACTTCCTAAGTTTGAGTTATTCACTGCGTTAGCACACTCTGCCAACCCTGATGTTCTAGCAGTGTCTGAATCCTGGCTCAGGAAGGCCACCAAAATTCTGAAATTTCCATCCCCAACTATAACATTTTCCGTCTAGATAGAACTGCCAAAGGGGGTGGAGTTGCAATCTACTGTAGAGACAGCCTGCAGAGCTCTATCATACTATCCAGGTCTGTGCCCAAACAGTTTGAGCTTCTACTTCTAAAAATCCACCTTTCCAGAAATAAGTCTCTCACTGTTGCCGCTTGCTACAGACCCCCTCAGCCCCCCAGCTGTGCCCTGGACACCATATGTGAATTGATTGCCCCCATTTATCCTCAGAGTTTGTACTGCTTGGTGACCTAAATTGGGATATGCTTAACACCCCAGCCATCCTACAATCCAAGCTAGATGCCCTCAACCTCACGCAAATTATCAACGAACCTACCAGGTACAACCCTAAATCCGTAAACATGGGTACCCTCATAGATATCATCCTGACTAACATACCCTCTAAATACACCTCAGCTGTCTTCAACCAGGATCACAGCGATCACTGCCTTATTGCCTGCGTCCGTAACGGGTCCGCGGTCAAACGACCACCCCTCATCACTGTCAAGCGCTCCCTAAAACACTTTAGCGAGGAGGCCTTCCTAACTGACCAGGCCCAGGTATCCTGGATGGATATAGATCTCATTCCGTCAGTAGAGGATGCCTGGTTGTTCCTTAAAAGTAATTTCCTCTCAATCTTAAATAAACATGCCCCATTCAAAAAATACAGAACTAAGAACCGATATAGCCCCTGGTTCTCCTCTTGACCAGCACAAAAACATCCTGTGGCGTACAGCATTAGCATCATATATGCCCATGCCCCCCCCGCTTCTCCTTCACACAAATTCAGACAGCTGATGTTTTGAAAGCGCTGCAAAATCTGGACCCCTACAAATCAGCTGGGCTAGACAATCTGGACCCTTTCTTTCTAAAACTAGCCGCCGAAATTGTCGCTACCCCTATTACTAGTCTGTTCAACCTCTCTTTCATAACGTCTGAGATCCCCAGAGATTGGAAAGCTGCCGCGGTCATCCCCCTCTTCAAAGGGGGTGACACTCTAGATCCAAATTGCTACAGACCTATATCCATCCTGCCCTGCCTTTCGAAAATATTCGAAAGCCAAGTTAACAAACAGATCATCGACCATTTCGAATACCACCGTACCTTCTCCGCTATGCAATCCGGTTTCCGAGCTGGTCACGGGTGCACTTCAGCCACGCTCAAGGTCCTAAACGATATTATAACCGTGATTGATAATAGACAGTACTGTGCAGCCGTCTTCATCGACCTGGCCAAGGCTTTCGACTCTGTCAACCACCGCATTCTTATTGGCAGACTAAATAGCCTTGGTTTCTCAAATGACTGCCTCGCCTGGTTCACCAACTACTTCTCAGATAGAGTTCAGTGTGTCAAATCGGAGGGCCTGTTGTCTGGACCTATGGCAGTCTCTATGGGGGTGCCACAGGGTTCAATTCTTGGGCCGACACTTTTCTCCGTGTATATCAATGATGTCGCTCTTGCTGCTGGTGACTCTCAGATCCACCTCTACGCAGACGACACCATTTTGTATACATCTGGCCCTTCATTGGACACTGTGTTAACAAACCTCCAAACGAGCTTCAATGCCATACAACAATCCTTCAGTAGCCTCCAACTGCTCTTAAACACTAGTAAAACTAAATGCATGCTTTTCAATCGAACGCTGCTGGCACCCGCCCACCCGACTAGAATCACCACTCTGACGGGTCTGACCTAGAGTATGTGGACAACTACAAATACCTAGGTGTCTGGTTAGACTGTAAACTAAACTTCCAGACTCACATAAAGAATCTCCAATCCAAAGTTAAATCTAGAATGGGCTTCCTATTTCGCAACAAAGCCTCCTTCACTCATGCTGCCAAACATGCCCTCGTAAAACTGACTATCCTACCGATCCTTGACTTCGGCGATGTCATTTACAAAATAGCCTCCAACACTCTACTCAGCAAATTGGATGTAGTCTATCACAGTGCCATCCGTTTTGTCTCCAAAGCCCCATACACTACCCACCACTGTGACCTGTACGCTCTTGTTGGCTGGTCCTCACTACATGTTCGTCGTCAAACCCACTGGCTCCAGGCCATCTATAAATCACTGCTAGGCAAATCCCCGCCTTATCTTAGCTCATTGGTCACCATAACAGCACCCACCCGTAGTCTGCGCTCCAGCAGGTATATCTCACTGGTCATTTCCAAAGCCAACACCTCCTTTGGCCGCCATTCCTTCCAGTTCTCTGCTGCCAATGACTGGAACGAATTGCAAAAATCTCTGAAGCTGGAGACTCTTATCTCCTTCAATAACTTTAAGCATCAGTTGTCAGAGCACCTTACCGATCACTGCACCTGTACACAGCCCATCTGAAATTAGCCCACCCAACTACCTCATCCCTATATTGTTATTTATTTTGCTCTTTTGCACCCCAGTATCTCTATTTGCACATAATCTCTTGCACATCTAGCATTCCAGTGTTAATACTATTGTAATTATTCTGCACTATAGCCTATTTATTGCCTTACCTCCATAACTTGCTTCATTTGCACACACTGTATATATATTTTCTGTTGTATTTCTGACTTTATGTTTTTTACCCCATATGTAACTCTGTGTTGTTTTTTATTGCACTACTTTGCTTTATCTTGGCCAGGTCGCAGTTGTAAATGAGAACCTGTTCTCAACTGGCTTACCTGGTTAAATAAAGGTGAAATATATATATTTTTTTAATCTACCAATTACATAGGAGTGGTTAAAACATGCTAATAACGGTCCTCTGAGTATATCAGAAAAGGTTTGGTTTACCTCGACTGGTATGCCATCCAACCCTGGAGTTTTCCCGGACTTAAAGTCTTTAATTGCATCCAGAAGGTCCTCCTCTGTAATTTCACCTTTACATGAGTCTTTGTGTATGGCTGTTAATTTTACATTATCAATAGAACAAAACATCTCTACAATTAGCTTCAGATAGAGGAGATGGAGGCGACTGAAACGAAAACATATGCTTAAAGTACTTTGCTTCCTCCTTCAAAATATCATTTGGTGAATCATGGGTGACTCCATCATTTGTAACCAGTTTCAGTAAATTATTTTTGGTAGCATTTCTATGTTGAAGATTAAAAAAATAATTTGGTGCATTTTCCCCCATATTCCATCCAGTTTGCCTTATTTGTATAATATATTACACTTGATCTTTCTTGAAAAAGTTTCTCAATTTCTTTTAGTTTTTCCTCTAATTTATTCTGAGCCTCTATGTCACATTTTTTATTGCTATCTATCTGTTCTGTTAGACCTTCTATTTCCTTTGTTAGTATGGACTCTTTTGACCTAAATTGCTTTTGTTTTCGAGATAAGTACTGAATTGCGTGGCCTCTAAAGGCACATTTAAAAGTGTCCCATACAATAAGGGGATTTGCTGTACCTATGTTATGTCGGTCAAAAATCAGTTATAAATTCCTCTGTCCTAGCTAAAAACACGTTATCATCCAATAGGCTTTGATTACATTTCCAATATCCTCGCCCATGTGGAAATTCAGTAAGAGTAATGTTTATGCCAATTATATGATGGTCCGACCGCATTCTGTCCCCTATCAACACTTTTTAAACTTTTGGTGCCAACGAGAATGACATAAGAAAGAAGTCAAGACGACTAGTTTGATTGAGTCTCCGCCATTTATATCTCACTAGATCAGGATATTTAAGCCTCCATATACAGTGGGGGAAAAAAGTATTTAGTCAGCCACCAATTGTGCAAGTTCTCCCACTTAAAAAGATGAGAGAGGTCTGTAATTTTCATCATAGGTACACGTCAACTATGACAGACAAAATGACAAAAAAAATGTATTTGCAAATTATGGTGGAAAATAAGTATTTGGTTAATAACAAAAGTTTCTCAATACTTTGTTATATACCCTTTGTTGGCAATGACACAGGTCAAACGTTTTCTGTAAGTCTTCACAAGGTTTTCACACACTGTTGCTGGTATTGCCACTCCAGGACCTTGAAATGCTTCTTACGAAGCCACTCCTTTGTTGCCCGGGCGGTGTGTTTGGGATCATTGTCATGCTGAAAGACCCAGCCACGTTTCATCTTCAATGCCCTTGCTGATGGAAGGAGGTTTTCACTCAAAATCTCACGATACATGGCCCCATTCATTCTTTCCTTTACACGGATCAGTCGTCCTGGTCCCTTTGCAGAAAAACAGCCCCAAAGCATGATGTTTCCACCCCCATGCTTCACAGTAGGTATGGTGTTCTGTGGATGCAACTCAGCATTCTTTGTCCTCCAAACACGACGAGTTGAGTTTTTACCAAAAAAGTTCTATTTTGGTTTCATCTGACCATATGACATTCTCCCAATCCTCTTCTGGATCATCCAAATGCACTCTAGCAAACTTCAGACGGGCCTGGACATGTACTGGCTTAAGCAGGGGGGACACGTCTGGCACTGCAGGATTTGAGTCCCTGGCGGCGTAGTGTGTTACTGATGGTAGGCTTTGTTACTTTGGTCCCAGCTCTCTGCAGATCATTCACTAGGTCCCCCCGTGTGGTTCTGGGATTTTTGCTCACCGTTCTTGTGATCATTTTGACCCCATGGGGTGAGATCTTGCGTGGAGCCCCAGATCTAGGGAGATTATCAGTGGTCTTGTATGTCTTCCATTTCCTAATAATTGCTCCCACAGTTGATTTCTTCAAACCAAGCTGCTTACCTATTGCAGATTCAGTCTTCCCAGCCTGGTGGAGGTCTACAATTTTGTTTCTGGTGTCCTTTGATAGCTCTTTGGTCTTTGCCATAGTGGAGTTTGGAATGTGACTGTTTCAGGTTGTGGACTGGTGTCTTTTATACTGATAACAAGTTCAAACGGGTGCCATTAATACAGGTAACGAGAGGAGGACAGAGGAGCCTCTTAAAGAAGAAGTTACAGGTCTGTGAGAGCCAGAAATCTTGCTTGTTTGTAGGTGACCAAATACTTATTTTCCACCATAATTTGCAAATAAATTCATTAAAAATCCTACAATGTGATTTTCTGGATTTTCTTTTTCTCAATTTGTCTGTCATAGTTGACGTGTACCTATGATGAAAATTACAGGCCTCTCTCATCTTTTTAAGTGGAAGAACTTGCACAATTGGTGGCTGACTACATACTTTTTTTCCCCACTGTATCTACTAGTTCTAATGTATCCATGACATTCACGATTTCCTTAAGAGCATGAGGGCGATAGTTTGTAGTGTGATTTCCATTACGGTCCATTGAGCTATTAAAACAGTATTATAATCTCCCACCATAATAATAGAGTCTTGTATTGCTTGCAGGGTTGATCATGTATTATATATATTGTCAAAGAAGTGTGGATCATCATTATTTGGTCCGTAAAGGTTAATGAGCCATATCTGTTTATGGTCCAATAACATATTTAAAATAATACATCTACCTTGCGGATCTGTTTGGACAATTTGCACATTTGAATCGAAATTACTGTTAATTAATATCATCACCCCTTTTGAGTTTCTTTGCCCATGGGAGAAGTATATCTCGACCCCCCCATTCCTTTTTCCACACAACTTCATCTAGAATTGTTGAATGAGTTTCCTGTAAACAATAGATGTTATATTCCTTCTCTTTGAGCCATGTAAATATTGTTCTTCTATTGTTATTATCTGCTAAGCCATTACAATTATAACTGGCTATACTTCTTTCACCACATACCATAATGAGATACAAGTTTCAAATATATTACTTGATATTACTTGTTAGATATACTGCACTGTCGGAGCTAGAAACACAAGCATTTCGCTAAACCCGATATAACATCTGCTAAACACGTGTATGTGACCAAAATATGTTGATTTGATTTGGGTGGTCATTAAATGTTGTTACCAGGTCATGGTGTGCATTTTCATGGTGACTGTATATCACCTTCTGCTCTCTGCTCAGCTTCACTGAGGGACTGGTCTGCTGACAGGATGGCCTGACCAATGCTGGCCTTCCTTTCCAAGTACTCCTTCAGTACCTCTTCAGCCTGGAACCACCACACATAATGTTTAACTTTCAACATCACATCAGTACATTCATACCTCCTTTGAACAGCATCCACAAAACATGATAATTGCATACTATCCTAAAATAGCTGAAGCACCACCTCAACAACGTACCTTTACACCCCCGCCTTTCTCAGATCTGTATTCGCTGGTGGCCAGTTTCAGGTTGTTGCAGTACTCTTTGTATCCTCCAGAGGTCATGTAGGATCCATCCCTTATTTGCTCCTCCAGAGGGGCAAAGATGCGTTTGATTTTGGACTCGCATGCCTTCTGGGACTCCTTGTAGTTCCTCTCACAGATCTTCTCGTACTGCTCCTGAAGCACTTTCTATAGAAAGGATAAGGCTGGTTCAGAATGTACCAGAACAAACCAGAATGTCTTGGTTCAGTTGAGGTAATAAATGGTGAGAAATCTGTCGATGTTCCCCTGGAGCAAGGCACTTAACCCTAATCACTCTGGATAAGTGAGTCTGCTGAATGACTAAAATGTACATGTAAGTGTAACATGAAGGGATAGCTCACCCAAATGACAAAGTATCCTCCTCTTGTTAAATACATGCATCACTGAATTGAATATTGACTCATTGAATATGGAATCTACACTCCCATACCATGAGCTCCAACTGATACTTCTGGTCCTCGTCTTTAAAGGAGCTGTTGATGAATATGGCCACAGCCTCCTTCTCCATGACAGCATGCACTTCAGACAGCTCCTCTTGGGTCTCTGTGGGGTAGGCCACCCAGCCAGCCATGCCTCTCTGGTAGTGGGCCCTGGCCCTCTCGATGGCACTGGAGTTCTCAATCTGGGCCAGCGCCAACACAGCGTTGTCCAGGCAGGGGATCTGCCCGCTCCGGATGGCAGACACATAAGTCTCTGCCAGGTTCCCCAGCACTGCAGGAGAGGGCAGGGAATCAGCATATCTGGTAGTTGTGGTAATGATGGTGGTAGTATTGTAGTGGTGCTTGTATAGATGTAATGTAAGTAGTAGAATTAATAGTAATTTAAGTACTAATGGTGTTGTTAGTTGTTCTGGTCAAGGTGGTTGTAGTCGTAGTAGTAGTAGTAAAAATAGAGGAAGTAGTATAGTAGCAGCAGTAGTGTAGTTCTATTATTAAACATCATTACCTACTTTCATAAGTGCTTTCCATCCTCAATATCAGTGTTTGAATACTCACGTCTGCCGGTAACTTTCAGGCCCTGTTTCAGGGTCTTGGTCTTGGCCTCCTTGAAGACGTGGTCACAGAACTCCTTGGCTTGCTCCACAAAGGAGGGCTCCAGGTCAGCATCGGTCAGCTCCTCCATACGTCTCATTTTGTTTCCGTTGGCTGGCCTCTCAAACACAAAGCACCAGCGAGGAGAGAAATAGTTCCGCAGGCAGCTACGAGGCAGGTTGTATACCTGATCGTTCTTACTATGACCTTTGTAAATGAAAGGGAAAGTAAATCAATCATTAATTAACAAATAAAATATGATTAACCATAAATTCAATCTAACCATGGTTTAGATTAAGAGATTAAGTTAGCCGCGCTAGCTGGTGTTCCCTTCACCTGTTTTCAGTTTAAGAGCGTTCTCCAGGTACTCATTGGCTGTGATGGGTTTTCCATCAACCTCCAGGGTCAGGGTGAAATCTCTGACTGTCCACACAAAGGAAGGAAAGTAACGCAGGTACTCTGAAGATTCCTCCCCGTCTCGCTGGTTGGACTTCACCTTGATGTGCTCTGTCATTTCTGTCACATAGCTGTGGGGGGGTGTTGAGGACTAAATGAACCCAGACATACAACACTACGCAGTAAACTGGTGTCTGGTTCAAAGACTAAGACAGGATTGATCCTTACTCTGATTGTGTTTTATAGATTTCCTCGAACCAAATTAGACTACATCAATCTATATTTCTTTATAGGCCTGCTGAAAGATACTGTAGTTTCTCCAGGGCGTTGTTGTCGATGGTTCCCAGGCTGTTGTACACCAGAGTACTGCTGAGCAGGACAGCCAGGGAAAAGATCCAGTTGTCATTCTTCTCATCACCCTGCAGACACAACAGAAGGAACACCTTGGTACTCTGTTCATACTAGAGTGGATTGGAATAAAGTCAGTAACGAAATGCCTACTCCATATGCCGTTTTATGGGCTCCCTACCTAAATAAAGGTTGAAGCTAGAATCCTTAATTGAAACATTAACAAAGCTTACACCCTGCCTCAGTTTTGGTTAAAATAATTATTTAAAAAGCAGAGGGATGGGCCTGGAGAAATGTAATGACTCAAATTCATAGACTGAGCTATGGATGCAATGACTTACCATCCGTGATATCATAATTGTAGTGTTAACCATGATGTTATACAGTGTTTATATACATTTACAAACATTGGAGTAAAACAAGCTTATATTTTGGGTTCTGATGGGGGTACGACAGTTGAACTAAGCTCATGAGGCATTATTTATAAGTTATATTCTTTAGAATCAATGGGTATATATCATTAATTTATAAGTCAGACATGATATACAGTTGATGACATCAGCCATCAGTACTAGACACAGTCCACTGAGATAACATGGGACTTTACCCATAGCAATGCTATCTGTCATCTAAACAATCTGAGCCATAAAAGGTTTTTGACAGAGAGTGAACTTTGACCTCCCACCTTCTCCACATCCCCCAGCCCCTCTGTATCCAGCAGCACCAGGGTGTGGTCTCTTTTTCAGGATGAGGCACACACCACATCCAGATGCCCTTAGTTTTGGACTGGATGGTGGCTCCAAGGGCAAAACCTTGAGGACAGAGGATAAAAACTGTTCTTAGGACATTAAAATAAGGAATCTGTAAAGAGGCAGCTGGATGTAAATTGTTTACTCAAGGCAGCTGGTTTTCAGATGAACCTTTTTGTCTAGTTATACTGTATATCATACTAACAGACTGAAAGTGAAACTAGCAGCCAGTGCAATAACACAATGTGTCACAGGTCATATAGGTTGTGTTTACGGCACCATTTATCTACAGAACCCACCTAGAACAAATGTGGTCGGAACAAATTTTTTTTATGTTTGCTCTGCTGTCTGGTTGTACTTTATGGTGTAAAACTGAAAGAAAAACTAACTGTAGTTTCCAGAATGCAATAACAGGATGTGAGAGAAATAACCGTCAAAGCATAATGTGGTCAGAACAAGATAAATCTGTACTTTGGTGCAGCATATCTGTCTCTCTAACCCAGAATGTCAAATGCAGTACATATAGACATGCTGTACATAAGTTAACACTTTCTGTTTCAAATTGCGATTACCCTATCTTTATGATAAATCATTATCTTATACATAATCATTCCTTAACCATATAACAGTTTTGCGGACATGCGTATTGTTATGTACACTGAACAAAAATACATGCAACAATTTCAAAGACTTGACTGAGTTCCAGTTCAAATAAGGAATTCAGTCAATTGAAATAAATTCATTATGCCCTAATCTATGGATTTCATATGCATCTGTTGGTCACAGATACCTTCAACAACAAAAAAGTAGGGGCGTGGATCAGAAAACCAGTCAGTATCTGGTGTGACCACCATTTGCCTCATGCAGCGTGACACATCTCCTTCGCATAGAGTTGATCAGGCTGTTGATTGTGGCCTGTGGAATGTTGTCCCACTCCTCTTCAATGGCAGTGCGAAGTTGCTGGATATTGGCGGGAACTGTAAAACGCTGTCGTACACGTCAATCCAGAGCATCCCAAAAATGCTCAATGAGTGACATGTCTGAAGAGTATGAAGGCCATGGAAGAACTGGGACATTCTCAGCTTCCAGGAATTGTGTACAGATCCTTGCGACATGGGGCTGTGCACTATCATGCTGAAACATGAGGTGATGGCAGCAGATGAATGGCACAGCAGTGGACCTCAGGATCTCATCACTGTATCTCTGTGCATTAAAATTGCCATAGATAAAATGAAATAGTGTTCGCTGTCAGTAGTTTATGCCTGCCCATACAATAACCCCATCGAAGGTGAGCATTTGCCCACTGAAGTCGGTTAAGACGCCGAACTGCAGTCAGGTCAAGACCATGGTGAGGACGACGAGCACACAGATGAGCTTCCTTGAGAGGGTTTCTCACAGTTTGTGCAGAAATTCTTCGGTTGGGCAAACCCACAGATTCATCTGCTGTCCGGATGGCTGGTCTCAGATGATCCTGCAAGTGAAGAAGCCGGATATGGAGGTCCTGGCCTGGTATGGTTATGCGTGGTCTGCGGTTGTGATATCGGTTGGACGTACTGCCAAAACGACGTTGGAGGCAGCTTATGGTAGAGAAGTGAACATTCAATTCTCTGGCAACAGCTCTGGTGGACATTCCTGTAGTCAGCATGCCAATTGCACACTCCATCAAAACTTGAGACATCTGTGGCATTGTGTTGTGTGACAAAACTGCACATTTTAGAGTGGCCTTTTATTGTCCCCTGCACAAGGTGCACCGGTGTAATGATGATATGGTTGAATCAGCTTCTTGATATGCCACACCTGTCAGGTGGATGGATTATCTTGGCAAAGGAGGAATGCTCACTAACAAGGGATGTAAGGAAATTTGTGCACAAAATGTCAGAGAAATACACTTTTTGTTCGTATGGAAATTTCTGGGATCTTTTATTTAGGCTCATGAAACATGGGACCAACACTTTACATGTTGTGTTTATATCTTTGTTTGGACTTTGGTCGAACCATACATAAAAAAATGCTTTAGTGGATGTGCTCACCTTTCCTCTCCCCAGCCAGCTTGTTCATGAGGTAGGACTTGCCGGTGCGGTACAGCCCGACCACCGCCACCACTACCACATGCTGGTCAATCTGGTCCAGGATGTCCAGTGCACTGCGGACCACACGCAGCTTCCCATCACTGTCGTTCTCAATCAGACATACTGGTTCCTTCATGGATACTGTCTGGCCTGCCATGATGTTGTCCTATAGAAACCCTTGCAAGGACATGCATAATAACTTTTGGTTGAGTAGGGCACTGTGTGTGTATGTGTGTGTGTCATAAAAGTCCCTCAACTTTTTTATTGCAATTAAATGTAAAGCGATAAAGGCGCCACAGGGGCTGGTGATATGGAGTGAATCAAGGCTTATCATAACAGATTGGGTTGACAATGACACAAAATAATTAATTCATCTTAAAAATACACATATTTTAAATTGTTACTTGGTTTCTTTCCACACATGAGACTAGCCTATATCACATTTTCTAGTTTACAAGAAACGGACACAATATTGCTCTACGAATTGTCTAAACATCAGATTGTTACCATGGTTACTCCATGGATTATCAGTGTGACCGAAGTCACCATAAAAAAGACGCAATATTCTCCTACAAGCCAGAATTTGAATACAATTATATTTACACGTACTTTACCGGTTGTACATGCTGTTGGTCGTTTTAGCGGTAAAAGGTGGTGGTTTACCCGACTTTTGAGTCGCCGGTAGGTTCCGTGACTTGTATTTTCAATGTCTTCACGCATTGCACATGTGATAGTGATGCAGGGGTTGACTAATAACCAGCAGTCCCGCGGTTATACGGGTTTAGGGCCACTACATATTGTGTGGCTGAAGGGCGGGTTGAATAAAGAAACAATACCTTAAAAAATCCATAAATTTATAATTATTGTGCAATTTATATAGGCTACATCGAGGTATTTTAGGCTATCTGGTAGGCTATTAGTGCATAAGCCTAAACTTTAGGTCTTAACTGTACGCGCGCAAAATAGCCTACCCAGCCAATCGCCAAATAATGCTTTTTGGAACGGGCAGAAAAAGTTAACATCAATCCACGGAGGCAAAAAGGATAGTTGAAAATAAAGAGAAGGGAGGGCCAGAAAAGTAATGTTTGGGAAAGATTAGGTAAAGTGGTAAGAGAGGATGATAGCAGTGCCGGCTATGTTTGGCTGTGTGTGATGATTGTGTGGCGCTATACAAATTCGACAGTCACAAGATGGGACTTCAAATAGGCCTATCGCATGTCAAGGGAACTGTAGCCTACTGTTTAGATGGGTTAGCGGGAAACTTAAATCTGGACATTGACTAACCAGAATAACCTACAGTTTTTTGGCAAACTCCAAAGACCTCTGATAATAGTAGTCCCGTGCGAATCGACATCCCTGTGTTTTGAGAGAAATGTCTGAGTTTGACAGGTATTGCTCGCGGTTTGAGCAACAAAACAATAACTGATTCGATCATTTGAACGAAGTGCTGCGCATAGCATATGAAGGGCCTACATGTATGAACTTTCACAGTGAATGCTTTTGTTTATAGGTTTTGTGTGAATGAATTGAACATTGGCAATTGTATCATAAAAAATGATTACGCCTAATTAATGCAACCCTTGTTGTTAATAGATCGCAAAGCAGCATACAAAAGTGCTAGCTAATTTTCCCCCAATATTGGACACCCCCTAACTTCGGACACTCTAGGACTAAATCACCTCGAGCTCAACATTTAAATGGACTGGAAAATAACGGTACGTTTTGCGACTAAAGACACCATTCTAGCTAGCTGACCACCGATTTTCAGTGCAATTTAATGTAAGTGTAAGTTACGTTTTGAGAGTTTTCAAAAAAGTTATATGTATACACATGTTGTGGGACACGGTGTATATTGTAAAATTCGACTGCGCAACAGACCACACATAATTTAATATACCTCTGAAATATAGCTAACAGATTTTCTAATGTTGCTAGCTTATTTTCTAAATGTTGATAGAACTGTAAGCAAAAAGTAAGCAAAAAGGAAATAAATTGTAAGCGTTGGATAATACATATCACGAAAACAGCTGAATGTTGTCAAGCTTTACCATATCAAAATTGGAGTCTGACGGGGACGTTTTGCACAATCTGCTAAAATTAATTTTGAACCATGAACTTTTTGACACCTATACTGTTGGCTATGATTCATCTTACAACAGCTACATAGAGGCAGTATTTAGTAAAATTTTACAATGTATGCATCAATATTAAACTAATTGGGACACTAATTTTCATTACAGATAACATCAACCAAAAAACGTGGGTACACTTTCAGTTATTGTGAAAACCTTCATCATCACCTTTCAATGCCTTAGCTTTGAAATGTAAATGTTTATACATATTCAGATTTAGTTATCTTTCTAAAATGTGTATAGTATGCCAAGTTATTTAGCTACATGTATTTACCATGACAGCATGGAGAAAGTCAAGAGGAAGCAGTGGAGTGAGGTGGACATGTTCCATGCCATGGAGGACTGTGGGGCAGGGATGGCTATCCGCCAGGCTGCCAAGGTTAGGCATCTTTTGTTTTTAGGAGATTACCACGTGTATGTGAATTTTATCTGCTAGTAACCATTTTATTTTCTTATCTACCAAGGTGCATGGTGTACCTTGGCAGGCCCTGGCGGACAGGCTGAGCGGCCGGGTGACCCATGGTTGTCGCAGTGGACCACCCACATCTGGTGCAGTACTGTATCTACTGCGCCAGCCATGGGTTCCCCTTCACTAGACAGAGGCTGATGAAATACGCAGACAAAATACACAGGTATTTGGTGTTCTATGTGTTTATGTATGTAGAATGCTGGTCTGACTGTTCTCAATGTGTGTGATGTAAATGTGGATGTGTATGGTGATGCCAAAACAAACATTTTCATCCTGGATGGACAATAATATATTCTATTCTATTGTAGGTTTCGGCACCCAGGTGAAACAATCCCAGCACTGGGGAAGAGGTGGTGGGAAATGTTCAGGAGGAGGCACAAGAACCTGAGCATGAGGAGGCCGGACACCCTGGACAGGGGGAGAGCTGAGTGTGCCACACGTCCGACGATGGACACCTTCTTCACTTCTAATGAGAAGCACTTGGAGGAGAGTGGGTTGAGGGAGAAACCCAGACAAATCTATAACTGCGATGATTCTGGGTTTCGTAGCAACCAGAGCAGGCACAAAGTGCTGGCTCCCCGGGGCGCAAAACACATGTACCAGCAGGCTCCGGGGACCAAGGAGCACGTCACAGTGCTGGCCTGCTTCAACGCAGCTGGGGAGGCCACTACTTCAACGCAGTCCCCCCGTTTATCATCTACCCCAAGTGTTTCCCCAGTGGCCACTACACACTGGGAGGCCCACCCCAAGCCTTGTATGGACGGTCAAACAGTTTTAGCATGCAGTGAAGGAGCGCCCTCTCCTTCTCCTTTCGATGGGCACAAGAGCCACGTGGACCCGGAGGTGCTCGCGGCAGCACTAAGGGAAGGGGTTGTACTTCTTTGTCTTCCACCACACTGCACCCACGTCCTGCAGCCGCTGGACGTGGCATACTTTGGCACTTTAAAGGCTGAGTTCTCCAAGGTAGCTGGAGACCTTAGCCATTTTGACCACTCCTACATGGTAAACAAATCACAATTTGCCAAAGTATTCCGCTACCCGTACCAGCGCTGCAAGGACATGCGCTATGGGGTGGAAGGGTTTAAGAAGTGTGGCCTCTTCCCTTTTGACCCTTGAGCAATTGAAGGGTCCCGTTTAATGCAGTCTCTGTCCCTACCGGGTCCCACCACTGCCTCTCCTGGAACCAGCAGCACTGTGCCGTCCAGCAGCACCTCCTCCCCAGTGACCACAGGAGGACCCTCAGCCCATGCTCCAGCCCCTGCTCCAGTCCCAGCCCTAGCAGAGCACCCCCTAATAGAGGGGGGGCTGCTAGCAATGGACCTGGGGCACATCCTTACTGTCCTGAAGTATCGGCTAGACCGATACAGAAGACTACCTGTGGTCCCCACATGCATCACCGGGGAGGAATACACGCGCCAGTGGCAGGAGAGGGGGTGAGAAGGGAGAGGGCCGAGGCAGAGGAGAAAGAGCGTCGGGCAGCCCTCAGAACACAGAGGGCACCGGAGAGGGCTGCCATGGATGAGACCATTGACGCCATCGCCTCTGCTGGACCCCCTGCTGGGACCACTCCTGACAGCTGCCACACCATCGTCGGCCCCTCAACCCCACCATTACAAACACCAGCTCCTCCAAGCCATCGTCGGCGGTTTCGTCCACCACCACCACGATCCACACCACCCCCCCTGTCTGTCACCACCAACACGGCCTCCTCTGTACCAACTGCCTCCTCCATCTCCCCTGGTCACACCACCATAGCAGCCTCGTCTGGTGACCCTGCCCCCTGCAATTTGAATACAGCCACCTCCACAGGTAAACACATGTTAAATTATGAAGAAATGACTGTTTGTTATCTGTTTTATAAAACTGCAATGTTTAAACTTTCTTTTTCTCTCTTTACATATCTACAGTCCATAGCACCAGCCCTCAAGTCATGTCCACCTCCTCCAAAACCTATGCAGCTTCCTCCAGAGGTATTGATGTAAAGAAGTTGAAAAGGGTTTTCATGAAACATGCTCTGTCTAACACTACTTTTTTTCAAACTGCATCACAGAAGAGGAAGAGAAAAGCTCACCCGGCCACCTCTGTCACGCCACCCATGGCACCACTCTCAGGTACTTCATAATCTGTTTTTCTCTCTCTCAGTTGTATCAATTACAATGAAAAGTTGACAGGCAAGTCTTTTTTTTTTTTTCGCAAGGCTAGCCAACTAGTCAACTATCTTGTAACCACTTCAGTTATGAGGTTTGTGTCTCTTTTTCCAACAAAATTAAATGGATATATCTTGTAATTGAACAAGATAGTAAGGTGGCCAATAACTGGGGGACGTATTTTTTTTGCTAAACCTCTTATCAAAAAGCTGATAATAGTAGTATTTCCACTGAAATGTCAAACATGTTAATTGCTAACTCGTTAGCTAACATTTTTACGACACCAATAATCACAAAAAATTGATTGCTTGATCACAAGATAACACTGTTGAAGTTAATATATTTCTTAAACGCTGTTGAATATACCGATAATACAGGGTTCCACGCTAAATGTTTGGAACAAGTTCACTTTCTCATCCGTAGCCTAAAAACGCATATCAAGTGCAAGTTAGCTGTTTAGCTCACATCTGAAGGCTGCAGGGCATTTAGGACGTCTTCTACTGCGAATCGCTAAAATATCCTAATGGTTTTGATCACACTTCCTCAATATAAATATTATGTCGACACTATACCAAAGATGGTTTGGTATGGTTTAGAAACTGTAGTGATGTCTGATAGATATCTCCGTAATTGATTATGCGTGTCATCATCATAACCGAATATGACTAACCAAGCAATGAGGACTAGCAGATAGTAGCTCTGTGGACTGCATGTTAATTGCCTTATTTAAGAGTTATTAAACATAACTAAACCGGATTACTCACTGCCTGTTCTCCATCATGACAGGAACCAAACTCGAGTTATCAGTGTAGCCTGTAATCGCCTTATAAGGGATCGGGGTTTGGCGGGGTCTAGACAGAGTCTGACACTCCCCCGATCTACAGAGAGGGGGAGTCATCAGACTCGATCTGTTTCACCTGAGTTCTGAGCACACCTGTCAGTAATTAGAGGAGGATATAAGGTGTGCTCAGAAGTTCAGTTGGTGCGAGGTATTGTTCTGAGAGAGAGAGAGAGAGAGAGAGAGAGAGAGAGAGAGAGAGAGAGAGAGAGAGAGAGAGAGAGAGAGAGAGAGAGAGAGAGAGAGAGAGAGAGAGAGAGAGAGAGAGTTTGTTTTTGATTACCAGTGTATCAGACCTGTGCTTCGTTTTTTGACTCCCCGAATTGCTTAATCCTCTGCTTGTCTATCCCAGTGATTACCGTACTCTGATCCTGTGCCCGTGCCCTCGACTACGACTACGCCCGCTCCCTTGGTACCTCTGCCTGTCTCTGCCTTGCCCGGTTTTGACCACAGCTCGCCCGACCACGATTAAGCAATTCCCTTGTCTGTTCTTTAATAAAACATCGCAATTCTGCGATTGGATCTTACCACTCTGTCCGAGTATTCATTACAGAATACCTCGCCTGAACCATGGATCCAGCGGAATTACAGAGGCGATGGGAGATACAGGAGAAACGGATGGATGAACTCCTGCAGCTACTCAACGCTGGTGCGGCTGAAGGCACCACCCCGAGCACAGTCAGTCCTCGTCATGTACCTCCGATTTCTCTACCGACAAGGTACGACGGGGAACCTGGCAAATGTCAGGGGTTTCTACTCCAGACGTCCCTGTATATGTCCTATAATCGTACTATGTTTCCCGATGACCGTAGCAGGGTGGATTTCATGATTTCTCTGCTAACGGGAAGAGCACTGGATTTAGAGTGGCCTTTTATTGTCCCCTGCACAAGGTGCATCTCTGTAATGATCAGGCTGTTTAATCAGCTTCTTGATATGCCACACCTGTCAGGTGGATGGACTATCTTGGCAAAGAAGAAATGCTCACTAACAGGGAAGTAAACAAATTTGTGCACACAATTTGAGAGAAATAAGCTTTTTGTGCGTGTGGAAATTTTCTGGGATCTTTTAATTCAGCTCATGAAATATGTGACCAACACTTTACATGTTGCGTTCATATTTTTGATCACTATAATATTTATGTCTTATATTCTTTGAGAACGTTGTCTATTGAAGCAAAATATAATTCATATGGATATTATTTCATTTGAAAACATAACCAATCTCTGAAGTTGTATATAAAATGCATATGAGTTTATAAATAAATACATTGTTTTGAATTCACTTTGAATCTGTTAGTGTTTATGTAAGTAGTAGTAGTCTGTTACTGACTCGCATCTGGAAAACCCCAATTATGCCTTCGTGGCCTGACGCTCCTCTTTTTGTTATTTTTGTTATTTATTTTATTGAATATTAAAACATACAATCTACCTGCAGTGAAGCCACTCAACATTTACATTACATTCAGTCATCTAACAGACTCCCATCCACAGTGACCCACGAAATCAACCAGGGTCAACGCCCTGCCCAAGGGCACGTCGACAGATCTCCCACCAAGTCAAAATGGGGACCCGAACCAGCGACCTATCGGCCACCGGCCCAAGCTCCCAACCGCCAGGCCAACAACCCTCCAAGATCCCCCGACAGCTGCCCCTCAACCATCCAAGACGCCCCCCCGCCCCAAAAAAACCTCTCCCTCCAACCCACCAGAGAGCGATAGATAGCAAGCTCCATGAGCAGGAAAAGCTGATGGCTAAGGGCTTCACAGAGAAAGAGGCAGCCAAGAAGGAGGAGATACAGAGCCTGAGAGAGAAGGAGGAGGCCAAGCGCGAGGAGCAGGAAGAGCAGTCTCGTAACTTCAGAGCCATAGCACAGGGTGTCATAGAGAGTGTCAGCAATGGCTTAGGTCATTACTTTAACTATAGGAAAGCCTGTGAGAAACGCAAAGCAGTTGTGATAAAGGAGCGGGTCAGATCCACTCTCAAACTCAAATCAGGTAGGGTTGGCAGTATCCCTGATATGGAGCGCATGACACTCAAGCAAGACAAGACGACCACGCCCAAACTCAAAATGGGAGCAGTTAGCAACTCTAAAGATAATTAAACTCTGCCCAAAGTCAACACAGGTACAACTGGCAAAAGCCCTGGCTCAGAGTTCTAAAGGATGCACCAGAGATTAGTTAATGGTCCAGATCAGCAGCCACACCTTTCTCCAGTCTCATCATTAACCAGAAGAGCCCAGTAAACTACTAGGAAATAGTGCAACAGAAACACTGCTGTGCAACAATGGTACAATGGGGCCAAACCAGCTGTCACTTCACAGAAGTCAGTTCCTCAGTTTATAACCATTAATTTCTCATTCTGATAACCTTTTAAATATTATTAAATGTTATTATAGATCAGTCTTAGAATTGGAGAGTTAAGATGTGTGCTTTCTTTTGTTCTTGGATGTAGGGTAAAATATATGAGCTTGCTGAACTTGTCTAGAGGTCAAATTTGTTCTATATTACACATAAGGCTGGAATGGAACTGATCATCTTCAATGTGCTTTTCACTTCAGGGTTGACCATTATCATATTTTGTGATTATTGTTTGAATAAACCTTGCTTCATCTCTATTCGATAACTTTTCATATTTTCTCTGATAGTGAAAATGGAAAAAGCTAAGCTTGTTTTAATAGAGAGATTGATCAATGGGGAGAACTGATGAGCTGAACACCCCCAGCTGAATCTCTACATGGAAACATAAGCACAGGCATTCACATGAAAAAGAGACACATCCTGTCTTTCAGTCACCTCATATCAATTTAATCAAATACAAACAAGAGTACATCAGCAGCAGGACAACAAGAGGAACTGTAAATATGTAATGTAATGAATACATATCTCTACTCAGATGACCTGTACCAAGATCAGCTTTAGGGCCAGGACGAGACATGTAGGAATGATTTTCATATAGACTACTGATCTTCATTAGTCTGCTGCTTGGACACACCACGCACATGAAGGAGTTAGCCACTTACTTTGACAAACAGATATACTATACTGTAACCTGCTGAAAAAAACAGCATAGACCAGCATAGGCTAGTGACCAGCCTTTGTTGTGTTTTCTCTGGTGGTCAGCCTTTGTTGTCGTTTTGCTGGTGACCAGCCTTTGTTGTGTTTTGGACACTGGTCACCCGCACAACCTGCATCATTTTACATTATGCTGGCTTGCAAA
Source organism: Coregonus clupeaformis (assembly GCF_020615455.1). Classification (NCBI taxonomy): domain Eukaryota; kingdom Metazoa; phylum Chordata; class Actinopteri; order Salmoniformes; family Salmonidae; genus Coregonus; species Coregonus clupeaformis. The sequence goes on from NW_025536267.1 coordinate 22,531, forward strand.
GTGATGTCTACTTCCTATTAGAATCCAGCCTGAGTGGGGCTAGCCAACAATTGGGACTTTTATTCACCCACAATCTACATTCAGAATGACTGTCAGGATCAGAAGGATGACTAAATGAGACTACCTAAACCAACTAAATGGGAACAACCATTTCAATAACGGTGCAATAAATCCAACTAACAGATTGGTTTAGTTTAGAAAAAAGTATGTTATTTATCTTTGTGTAGCATAAAATTAATTAATTAATTAATCAATCAATGTACATGCAAAAACACAGATATTGAAACAAAATGTTTTCAGGCGGTCAGAGGAAGGCCCTCAAAATTGTCAAAGACTCCAGCCACCCTAGTCATAGACAGTTCTCTCTGCTACCGCACGGCAAGCGGTACCGGAGCGCCAAGTCTAGGTCCAAAAAGCTTCTCAACAGCTTCTACCCCCAAGCCATAAGACTCCTGAACAGCTAATCATGGCTACCCGGACTATTTGCACCCCCACCCCATCTTTTACGCTGCTGCTACTCTGTTAATTATTTATGCATAGTCACTTTAACTCTACCCACATGTACATATTACATCAACTACCTCAACTAGCCGGTGCCCCCCGCACATTGACTCTGCACCGTTACCCCCCTGTATATATAGCCTCCCTACTGTTATTTTATTTTACTTCTGCTCTTTTTTTCTCAACACTTTTTTGTTGTTGTTGTTGTTTTATTTTACTTTTTTATTAAGAAATAAATGGATTGTTGGTTAAGGGCTGTAAGTAAGCATTTCACGGTAATGTCTACACCTGTTGTATTCGATGCATGTGGCAAATAACATTTGATTTGATTTGATATCAAACTGCAATAGAGCATGCTGGAAAATATGATAATGATGGGTGTGGTTTTGTCAACCTGTTTGACCAGCTAGATAAACAAAACTCAACTGGCGGACCGCGGTCCGGGTCCGGACATAGAGAAGGGTCAATACAGACCGAACAACATCGCATTTAGTTATATCAAAGAGAATACATTATTTTTAAGACAGCTTTCAAAAATCAACTGGGCGCCGCAGCCTCTCTAACTCAGCAACCTCTCTTTCTCTTTCTCTCTCTCTCGAAGCAAACCCCACCTCTACTAGTTCACGTCTAATCCAATCGTGTGGTTATATGCAAATACAAGAGGCCGCGTTTTACCCAATCACATAAATGCAAATATCCTCTGCGGAACCTCGGGACAAGCAGGCAGAAAGAAACAAAGATTTGACCGCGGTTCAAGTGTTAATATCATAGATAGAAGAAAGAGCTCAGTTACCAGTGTCTTTGTTAATATGGCTTGTTCAAAAAATGACAAGTTGACGCTGAAAACCATAGATTCAAAGACGAGTGGACGGAAAAGTATGCATTCAAAACCAATGTGCCTGATATGCAGCAAGTCCGTAGTCCTTGTGAAAAGTGGCAATATTAAGTGCCATTATGACACCAATCATAGTAATTTGGATCAGACGTATCCCCTTGAGGGGAGGCAAAACAAGATTAACCAAGTCAAATCCCAGATCCACCAAAGTCCTTGTCAATTCCCTGACAGCCAAATAACGTGCAATGGAGTGTTCACTGCGGATAGCTTGGGTTTTGGGAAAACGCTCAACTTTTTCTGACGCTGAGATGGTAAATGAATGCATGTGTGGAGTTCCTGACACCTTGCTTGAAGGGAAAATATAAAACTGATCCCACTGTTAGATTCCACAGCAATGAGAACTGAAATATTAGCTGATTTTTTTACTTTACAACTTGATGAGGCCACTCAAAATGAACCATGCATTTCATTTGCTGTGGATGATTCAAAAGATAACACTGATAATGCCCATCTTGATGACTTCACTGTTGGAAGAGAACTGCTGCTGCTCATCCAGAACCTTCTTGGTCATAAATGTGACAAAGTTGTCAGAGGAAGAAAAACAGATCTTCAGATGGATAGATGTCGCATCACTGCAAATGGAGTTGATTGAGCTGCAAGAAAATGTGGCTTTGAAGGAGCAGGCTGATGACTGAGACCCTGTCACTTTCTGGGGAAAGATGGTGCCAGCAGCTGATGTCCCTGTCCTCAAGAAACTGGCACTACACATCCTGACCATGTTTGGCTCTGTGGTGTCTAAGCAATTTATGACTTTGCTAATGTTTGCAGATGGTGTTTTAGAGGATGTTGACTCAGCTTAGGGAGGCATCTGGAGAGCATTTCTATAGGGGCACCCTAAAACAGAGGAAGTGTGTTTTATGGCGTCCTGGGATTGGTCTGTAGGGGAAACCACCCATATCATGTCACAGATTCCAAATACCTTGGTTGGGACAAAGGAGGGGAGGAACAACATATTAGATTTGGGCCTTTGTCCTCCAGATGCCTTCAGAAGTCTGTAAATTGACGCTGAAATCTTTTGATATAATAAACCTTTATAATCAAAGTACAGCGTCAGCGGATTCCTTGTTCTCACAGCATAATTAGCATCATTATTTAGTTACCACAGAATGGCGACGAGGACCTTTGGGACATGTTGCGTCTCTCCAGCTTTCCATTCATGAGCTACGAAGTGACTCCCGCTCAAGACGCCGCCACATAAGGTGAGATTTCTCACAATTTTGTGCGCTGGTCGGTTCGTTTGCTTATGTGGGTGTGTGCGTTGGGGAGATGTACCGTTTGAAAGACATGTGTGCATTTTGCTGTTATTTGCTGTGGGATAAGAGTCCATTCTAAATTTCTAAATTTGTTTGCGTTGAAAGCAACGCAGACAGGGGGGAGTGTCTATAAGTATTGATAATACTGGACACAGGGATATTTTGCCCTGAGGAAAATTGAAAAAGAATAGAATGAAGGAATAAGGCCAAGGAAAATGTATACAAATTAGGACATCGCGAATCTATGGCAAGCCCTCAAACGGGGCGATCATTAGGATGGGCCGAAAATCCTGAAAGCTCATTAGGTTGGTTTTAGGTCAGTCCCGGGGACTGGAGTTTGTGGTAGATACATTCGGTTGCAAGTTACCGCTCGACTTATAGTTGACAAGGTATATGTTTGATGTAACCGCTCATTGGATATCTGCAAACTCGAGGTAGCAGAAATTTAGGAACAATGAAAAAACGGCGCGATGGAGGTAAATGCTGCCTTAGAGGTCCGTAGGAACGGAAATAAGCCTCTTAAACTGTGTATGTGTGTGTATGTGGGGGATAAAAAAATAATAAAATAAAGACGTCTCTGTTGTGTTTAAACTGTGTCGACTCATGTTAGGATAAGATTTATGTTAGAGATATATACATATATATGTTTTGGTTGAGAACAGGGTTTTTTGTTTTTTATAAGGAAATATGCAAGTTAAGGTTAAAAATCTTATGAGTCTCCGTTGGTGAGAACGTTAATAATTGTTAACTATATATGAGCCACCTGTAAGGACGTTAAGGTTAAAAATCTTAGGATTCTCTATAAAAAGAGAACGTTTACTAACTATTCGAAAATCATGAGCCTACAGGGAGGAGTTTTTAAGAGTGTATAGAGATGTTTTGTAATGGATAAGAAAATAACTATAAATCTGCAGATTAGGATAAGTGAAGTTAAGAAACTTCAGAGTAGGATTTGTGTTCTATGTTTTGTGTTGGTTTGTGAGTTCTGTTAAGTGTTACAGTTTGTCTGTTGGGGGAAATAACGGAGGGACAGCTGGTCTGTCTACTTTCTGTTGGTTAGCTTGGAGAGAGCTGCTTGGGAGCTCTTCTCACTCTGAAACCGCACTGGTGAATGGACTACGCATGCGTGTGATTTTATGAGTTTAGAGTTATGTAGAGCAAATATGCCACTCCCCTGCCTGCACTGAGCTGCTGGGAGACGCAGACTCAGAGCAGACAGAGAGGGAGGGGGAGACTTACACGGACTTACACATGGAGTATTCTGTTTGTTAAAATCGGCTGTTGCTTAACGATGAAACTATTTGATTGAGATCTATTGAATTGATAAATGAGAGATATGTTGACGGATTAAAAATAAATAAAATAAAATGTTATTGAGCTATCTATAATATTCCTGAGTTAAGTTGTTTGCTTATTTCTTAGCGCGAATGTGAACAGAGGAGTATTGCATGGTTGAAATAACCCAGTGAGTGCATAAAATACTACATTCTTGTCTGTTCCTTTGTTCTTCTGTCATATGAGAGACGAGAAGGAGGAGACAGAGAGAGAGAGGAGGTGCTGACAAGTACATCATGCGACAGGGTGTGCTGCAATGGATCCAGTCAAATTAAGGCCAGTACTGTTCTGTTTACAAAACTTACCTTCCCATACAGGATATTTTGTGTGCCTAGCATATTTCATGTTGTGACAATTTGACAGGGACTTGTCAACAGACTGATCAATTGATGTAATTGCATATTGGAGTTTTTGTGCATGAGTGGGTTTGATTAGAGTTGTGTTGGAAATCGAGCACTGACATTATTCTGTAAAATTAAGGTCATTGGGTTCTTATTAAGCAATTGGTTTGTGAGTGCTGTAGTGTTGCTGGATTACAGGTCTTTCTTTTTTGGATTGCTCTGAAGTTTACTACTTTCCTTTACTTTTCCTGATCAGATGTGGTAAGATTGCAACTAATTAATAAATTGGTAAAATAAATAGATAAAAAAACAAAACATTATATATATATAGATTGATTAATTAATTAATTAATTAATTAATTAATTAATTGTTTAATTTAAAAAAAGCTACATAGTCTAAAATAATAAAATAATTCACAATAAATGAATATAGAAGAGTTGTTACAATGGGGAAAAATTACATCAAAACTATGAAAGTAATTACTCCTGTTGATGTATTACAAAATAGTAATCCTCTAGGTAATGGTATTGCAAGGTTATCTGGAAAATGGAATAAACGTTGGCCTGACATTGAACAACCATGGCCAGTGGAAGGGACTCTTAACCCTGACGTCATCAACATAATAAAAGTCCTTGTATCAATTTATAAGGCAGATCAAAAGAAGGGGGAAAAAAAGGGGACAACGTAAAGAAAAGAGACAAAGAGAGCTGGGTGTTCTTAAGCTGTTTGAAAATGAAGGACAAAAACTGATGAAAGATACCAACGATAAAAGAAACACAGAGGTATAGAGAAAATGGTAAAAGAGGTGAAGGTGATAGAAAAACTAATGGCAGAAGTCAATACACCTTTCTCATATACGGATTCAGCAAAAAGACCCCCACCTTATGAGAAAGAAGTAGAGTTTAAGGATGTCTATCCTCAGCTTCCAGTGATCATTCAGGAGGGTGATTATTGCATCAGAGATGAAGATGGACGAATAATAGAGAGAGGACAAGCAGAAACGACCATAAAGATGAATCCAAACTCCAAAAGTAAGAAGAAAACGAGATATCTGGAAACTAAGGGTGGAGTGAGGTTCAGGAGGATGGAACTTGAAGATGATGATGATGATGATGATGATGATGATGATCAGAGTGATTCAGAAGAGATCATGGGTGGATATGACCCTGTGATCAGACGGAGGTTGGCCAGAGCGGAAAGAAGCGGTGATGGATGTTTGAAGAAGAAGAATACAAGATATTCTAGTTCTGATGAAAGTGAAGATGAAGACAGCGATAAAGATTTGGAGATTAAAGGTGCTTCATATTCAAGAGGATTTTATCCTACAATGACTAGCACAGAAGAAATAGAAAGAGATATAGACCGATGCGTATCATACCTGGATAAGGCGAATAATTTAGAAGAAGTAAGAGAACTGGAACAACAATTCAAGAAGCTGAAGATACAGAAGAAAAAACTGCTGAGAAAAGGATCCCAAGAATTGGAGAAGAAGTATACATTGAGGCCAAGGAAAGCGGGCACAAGTAAGAAGATGATGCCAGTGATAATTCAAGGACAAAACCTAGAATATAAGCCTTTGCAAAATACCGATATGTCAGATATACTTGAGAAGCTGCCTACTCTTCAAGATGGAGCATATCCTTGCATTTCAAAATTGGAAGAAATTACGGTGGGAACACAGTCAGCCATAGGAGACATTAAGAGACTTTTGGCTAATCTCCTTGGGATTCCAGATATGGAAGACATTTTTCAGAGAGCTGGACTTAATAGATATGTGGGGACTGAAGTGAATGACTCTGAATTGTTGGCTGCAAGTAGAAATCGGCTGTGGAGAGCACTGAAAGATACGTTTCCAACAAATGTGCATCCTGACAACATTCTGATTGACCCACTAGGACAACAAGAAAATCCGAGAGCCTATGTGTCAAGAGTTCATCAAGTGTGGAGAAATATTACCGGAAATGATCCAGATGTGAGTCAAATTGAGCAGTCAATTTTGAGAGCTAAACTGCAGATGGGACTGCCCTCACCGGTAAGGAGCAAACTGGCAGAGGTGGTTGGACTTGGAAGCATGACAAAAGGCGTCTATACAGATCATATAGCCCATCAAGTGGATCTGTACAGGAAAAAGGAACACAACCAGAAAGAACAGGACCAAGAAACTCTCAGAAAACTCAATCAAATACAACTGGTGGAGAATAAGAAGGAGAAGAAACAAGCTTTGGTTATGCAGAATCAGTGTGCACCAAATCAACAATCACTGCCACAGCTTCAACCGGACCAGTTCCAACCGCAATTGTACCAGCCACCAATAGCGGTACCAGTTGTTTCATATCCACAGCCAGTCTCTGGACAGACACAGAATTTGAGAGGAAGAGGGACGAGAAGGCTTAGAAAGAGGAAGAGGAGGAAGATTTAAGCCATACTTCCAGCAATCTTCAGAAGTGTGTTATAATTGTGGACAGGTTGGTCACTTTGCCCGTGAGTGTAATGGGCCAGGAGGAAACATCAGAGGGAATTTCAGAGGAAGATACAGGGGCCAGTCAAGATCATCTGGAGGACCGGTGAACCCCTATAGGGGCCCGGAGCAAGGATTCTAGGGGTGCCCAGAAGATCCGAAAGGGGGGTGTCAGCTGGTAGCATCAGGACTGGAAAAAGATCCAACAATTGAGGTGAAAATAAACAACCGACCATTGGAAGTGATGGGGGATAGCGGAGCTGCTTTTACCTGCGTTCGGCCTGAAGATGCTACACATCTCCCTATGTCCAATCAACTAATTTGAGGGAGTGAAACAGCTGATTCCTCTTACGGAACCAATTGAGCCCTGCTATAAAAATCAGAAAATTACAATACCCATACTGGCATCAGAACATACACCTATTGCATTGTTGGGAAGAGATGCATTGTGTAAGTTGAACTCTACATTAAGATGTACACCAGACGGCTGTCTGGTAGAAGTGCCAAAGGAAAAGGTTTACCAATTGTTGATGATGACAGAGATGGATTCGTCTTCAGTATTCTGGATTGGAAATCTCAGTGAAGATTTTTTGAAGCAGGCTAAGATATGGGAGAAATGTATTGTGGCAAATTGTCAAGGTCGAGGTAAGGAGTAGACCAAGGCGCAGCGTGATGAACAAACATGACTTTAATTAGTTAAAGCGTCAAAATACAAAACAAAACACGACTCGTGACGTCCACGGTATCAATGACCGAACACGGAACAAAAACCCACAAACACAAAGTGAAACACAGACCGTTAAATATGGCTCCCAATCAGAGACAACCAGCCGACAGCTGACACTCGTTGCCTCTGATTGGGAGTCACACAGGCAAACATAGAAACAGACAACCTAGAACACCCAACATAGAAACCGAAAACATAGAATGAACACACCCTGGCTCAACATAATGAGTCCCAGAGCCAGGGTGTGACAGTACCCCCCCCTAAAGGCGCGGACTGCGACCGCGCCTAAATACGAGCAAAACAGGGGAGGGCTGGGTGGGCATTCCTCCTCGGCGGCGGTTCTGGCTCCGGCCTTGACCACCACCCTCCAATACACCCCCCATAGTGCCCCTGGTCCAGTCTGTCGACTCGCACCCCTGGCTTGGTGCGTGGAGGAGGAACGGGCCTTACCAGGCTGACTTCTCGCACCCCTGGCTTAGTGCGAGTGGCAGGAACAGGCCGGACCGGGCTGGCGACGTGCACCGTAGGTTTGGTGCGAGTGGCAGGAACAGGCCGGGTCAGGCTGGCGACGCGCACCGTAGACTTGGTGCGGGTGGCAGGAACAGGCGGGTCGGGCTGGCGACGCGCACCGTAGACTTGGTGCGGGTGGCAGGAACAGGCCGGACCGGGCTGGCGACGCGCACCGTAGGTTTAGTGCGTGGAGCAGGGACAGGCCGGGCTGGGCTGTCGACGCACACCGTAGGCTTGGTGCGTGGAGCAGGGACAGGCCGGGCTGGGCTGTCGACGCACACCGTAGACTTGGTGCGGGTGGCAGGAACAGGCCGGGTCGGGCTGGCGACGCGCACCGTAGACTTGGTGCGGGTGGCAGGAACAGGCCGGACCGGGCTGGCGACGCGCACCGTAGGTTTAGGGCGTGGAGCAGGGACAGGCCGGGCTGGGCTGTCGACGCACACCGTAGGCTTGGTGCGTGGAGCAGGGACAGGCCGGGCTGGGCTGTCGACGCACACCGTAGACTTGGTGCGGGTGGCAGGAACAGGCCGGGTCGGGCTGGCGACGCGCACCGTAGACTTGGTGCGGGTGGCAGGAACAGGCCGGACCGGGCTGGCGGCGCCGCACCGTAGGTTTAGTGCGTGGAGCAGGGACAGGCCGGGCTGGGCTGTCGACGCACACCGTAGGCTTGGTGCGTGGAGCAGGGACAGGCCGGGCTGGGCTGTCGACGCACACCGTAGACTTGGTGCGGGTGGCAGGAACAGGCCGGGTCGGGCTGGCGACGCGCACCGTAGACTTGGTGCGGGTGGCAGGAACAGGCCGGACCGGGCTGGCGACGCGCACCGTAGGTTTAGGGCGTGGAGCAGGGACAGGCCGGGCAGGGCTGTCGACGCACACCGTAGGCTTGGTGCGTGGAGCAGGGACAGGCCGGGCTGGGCTGTCGACGCACACCGTAGACTTGGTGCGGGTGGCAGGAACAGGCCGGGTCGGGCTGGCGACGCGCACCGTAGACTTGGTGCGGGTGGCAGGAACAGGCCGGACCGGGCTGGCGACGCGCACCGTAGGTTTAGTGCGTGGAGCAGGGACAGGCCGGGCTGGGCTGTCGACGCACACCGTAGGCTTGGTGCGGGTGGCAGGAACAGGCCGGGTTGGGCTGTCGACGCACACCGTAGGCTTGGTGCGTGGAGCAGGGACAGGCCGAACCGGGCTGTGGAGACGGATAGGAGGCCTGGAGTGAATAGCGGCCACCACCCGTCCTGGCTGAATGCCTACCCTCACACACTCTGTGTGAGGCATCCGCACAGGACGTACAGGGCGGTGTACCCCTGGCCTGGTGGCCTTCTGGATCCGCCCCCTTTTCTCCTCCGTCAGCCCCGTCGTCCATGCCGTGTGCCCCCCCCTAAAAATGTATTGGGGTTGCCTCTCGATCGTCCGACAATGATACTGCTGACGCCGCTGCTCCTCTCTCGCCAGGGCCTTAATCCTTGCCCAAGGTCACTTGCCCCCGAGCATGTCCTCCCAGGACCACGATTTGCCCACCTGGGCCATTGCCAGCCTCTCCATCTCCTTTCCCGGCGCTTCCTCCCATGTCCAGTCTGCCTGCTCCTGGACACGCTGCTTGGTCCTGGTACGGTGGGTTTTTCTGTCAAGGTCGAGGTAAGGAGTAGACCAAGGCGCAGCGTGATGAACAAACATGACTTTAATTAGTTAAAGCGTCAAAATACAAAACAAAACACGACTCGTGACGTCCACGGTATCAATGACCGAACACGGAACAAAAACCCACAAACAGAAAGTGAAACACAGACCGTTAAATATGGCTCCCAATCAGAGACAACCAGCCGACAGCTGACACTCGTTGCCTCTGATTGGGAGTCACACAAGCAAACATAGAAACAGACAACCTAGAACACCCAACATAGAAACCGAAAACATAGAATGAACACACCCTGGCTCAACATAATGAGTCCCAGAGCCAGGGTGTGACACAAATATGCCAGATGCGAGGCTTCCGGAATATCCATTTCATTGTACGCTCAAGTATTTCAAGAATGCTGCCCAATCGAACTCAGGGGAATGGTTGAGTCATCAACCAAAGAAAGTTCAACTCAGCTCATGTTGCATAATTTTAGGACCACAAGGAGCAGCTATGAAGATAAACACAGACGATTATCTGGATAAAGAATTTGAGATTGAGAAGAGTGTGCCACATGTGACCTTGTTGGTTTCTGAAGGCTATGAGCAGAAGCAAATAGGAGAAATGATGACAGAAGCAGAGAAAGCTGTTTTGGAGGAGTTTATTTATTTTTTATTGTATTAATTTTTTTCACCTTTATTTAACCAGGTAAGCCAGTTGAGAACAAGTTCTCATTTACAACTGCGACCTGGCCAAGATAAAGCAAAGTAGTGCGATAAAAACAACAATACAGAGTTACATATGGGGTAAAAAAAAACATAAAGTCAAAAAAAAATACAGCAGAAAATATATATACAGTGTGTGCAAATGTAGCAAGTTATGGAGGTAAGGCAATAAATAGGCTATAGTGCAAAAATAATTACAATTAGTAATAACACTGGAATGCTAGATGTGCAAGAGATGATGTGCAAATAGAGATACTGGGGTGCAAAAGAGCAAAATAAATAACAATATAGGGATGAGGTAGTTGGGTAGGCTAATTTCAGATGGGCTATGTACAGGTGCAGTGATCGGTAAGGTGCTCTGACAACTGATGCTTAAAGTTAGTGAGGGAGATAAGGGTCTCCAGCTTCAGAGATTTTTGCAATTCGTTCCAGTCATTGGCAGCAGAGAACTGGAAGGAATGGCGGCCAAAGGAGGTGTTGGCTTTGGGGATGACCAGTGAGATATACCTGCTGGAGCGCAGACTACAGGTGGGTGCTGCTATGGTGACCAATGAGCTAAGATAAGGCGGGGATTTGCCTAGCAGTGATTTATAGATGGCCTGGAGCCAGTGGGTTTGACGACGAACATGTAGTGAGGACCAGCCAACAAGAGCGTACAGGTCACAGTGGTGGGTAGTGTATGGGGCTTTGGAGACAAAACGGATGGCACTGTGATAGACTACATCCAATTTGCTGAGTAGAGTGTTGGAGGCTATTTTGTAAATGACATCGCCGAAGTCAAGGATCGGTAGGATAGTCAGTTTTACGAGGGCATGTTTGGCAGCATGAGTGAAGGAGGCTTTTTTTGTTGCGGAATAGGAAGCCGATTCTAGATTTAACTTTGGATTGGAGATTCCTAATGTGAGTCTGGAAGGAGAGTTTACAGTCTAACCAGACACCTAGGTATTTGTAGTTGTCCACATACTCTAGGTCAGACCCGTCGAGAGTAGTGATTCTAGTCGGGTGGGCGGGTGCCAGCAGCGTTCGATTGAAGAGCATGCATTTAGTTTTACTAGTGTTTAAGAGCAGTTGGAGGCTACTGAAGGAGTGTTGTATGGCATTGAAGCTCGTTTGGAGGTTTGTTAACACAGGGTCCAATGAAGGGCCAGATGTATCCAAAATGGTGTCGTCTGCGTAGAGGTGGATCTGAGAGTCACCAGCAGCAAGAGCGACATCATTGATATACACGGAGAAAAGAGTCGGCCCAAGAATTGAACCCTGTGGCACCCCCATAGAGACTGCCATAGGTCCAGACAACAGGCCCTCCGATTTGACACATTGAACTCTATCTGAGAAGTAGTTGGTGAACTAGGCGAGGCAGTCATTTGAGAAACCAAGGCTATTTAGTCTGCCAATAAGAATGAGTGAAGATCAGCGATTTCTCAAAATAATGATTTCGGCTCAAGGACAAGGAGAGCCACAAGCTCTACGGATGAGACATGAATCTATTTGCAGTGTGAAGATGAATTCAGACCCTATGAAAGAGAAGATGTTGCAACAAGTTCCAGAATGTTTGTGGTCTCAACACAGTACCGATATTGGACTTGTGAAATCAGCCCAATTGAGGTGAAAGTTGAACTTCAACGAGGAGGCAGACCTCCTTGGAAGAATCAGTATCCATTGAAAGATGAAGCAATCCAAGGGATTGAACCATAAATTGAAGGTCTTTCGAAAGCAGGTGTTTTGAAGACAATAGAAAAAATCCTCAGAGTAAGAATGTTTGTTGTCTTTGGAGAAACCATGAGGGGTTGATAGTAGCGCCTCTAGACCTATTAGGTCTGATGATTTAGGAAGCTATGGGTTAGCTAATGTTGCAAGGGGAGAGGTTAGGAGAAAGATCATAAAGGAGTATGGTTTTTGGGCACCATATTTGCTTGAACAGGTTGACTATGTCATAGGCAGGTTTCTGTCTGAAAAATAATGTTTGCAGGGGTGTGACTGTTCTTCCTGGTTACATTCCTACACCAAGAGGTGCATAATATGTCCAACTAAGCTAAAATATGCTCAGTCGTTTGCCAAGTTTTTGTGTAAAGAAGTCATAAGCAGGTGGGGATTACCCGATCGAATAGCCTCAGATAATGGGAAGGAATTTGTGGATAAATCAGTGAAATTGATGTTGCAAAAATTAGGAATTAAGCAACGTCTTGGAGCAGTTCAACACCCACAAAGTCAAGTGATTTGTGAAAAAAATGAACGGTGTCTTGAAAAATCGCATTGTCAAAATTTGTCAGCATACGGGTCTAAACTGGATAGCGGCGCTTCCTTTAGCATTAATGGTGTGTCGCTCAAGTGAGTTGCGTGATCTACGTATGACATTTCATGAATTGGTAACAGGAAGAAGGATGCCTACGCCATGTTTGCGAACAAGCGGAAAGGGTCCAAGCTTGGCTCTTTTGGAAGATGAAATGAGAGCGTACGTTACATATATGGCCAATTTTCATAAAAAGTTGTCCACATATGTTTCTGACAGGCAAAGAAAAGAAGAGGTGCAGGAGGAGCTTGATGAGCAAAAACGGAGTACAGTGCAACCTGGGGACAAGGTGTTCGTGAAGGTATTTAGAAGGAAGTGGTATAACGAACGTCGTGAGGGACCATTTGAAGTTGTTCGTAGTACTGGAACAGCTGTCCAGGTTAAAGGGTCTCCAACGTGGTATCATTTGTCACATTGTGTTAATGTGCCTGGAGAAGAGGTGCCACGCGCAGAGAGACAGGATGTTGAAGGCTCAAGAGAGCAGGATGGAGATAGGGGAGAACAGGAAGAAGGAGAGATGCATGACAATATTCAGAGTGAAAACCCAGAAAGAGAGATTGTCAATGTTGTGGATAACGTTGATGATAATGTTTACACTTCTGATGATGCCAGAGATTACTCTGCAATGGATGGAAAGGAAAGGAGATTTGGGGAAATTGATTTTCAATACGTCCCAGAAACAACAGGGAATATTTCAGTGGAATGTGAAGCAGCGGAGATCACCAAGGGCAACTCTGTTACAGGAGAAGCTGGTGATTCGGTTAGACAAAGTAGGCCCAGACCAGTTAGGAGAAAAGTCAGACCAAAACGTTATGAAAACTAGGGTTGAAGTAACTCTAGGAAAGTCAGCTCAGCTTCTATGTCAGTGTACAAGAGAGGGAACAGTGGTGAAGGGAAATTTAGAGTTAAGTGGAGAGATAATTATGGAGAAGAAGTGTTGTTATCAGGACCAGAAGTAGAAGCTGTGCCCCCTAGTCAAAGGAAGTACATTTTGTACAACGATATGAAGTGGAAGAGGGTTATGAGTGATTGCTCACTTATTTTGCGTAATGTTACATGGAAAGATCAGGGAGAATATATGTGTACTTATTTAGTGCAAGCATTAAAATTTGTTCCGGTTAAGAATTATTGGTTAAAAGGCTATGTAACTCGTAAGGTGACGCTTATGATGGAATATTTAAAGTCTGTTGAAGCTTCCACAGTCACCAAAGGAGTTCAGGAGCAGTATATTACAGTAGCCACTCCAACAGTAAATAATACACAGAGGATATCTGTCACTTTCCCACTGGAAATAATTAAGAGTGTTAATACATCAACTAAAGCAACTATTTTAATAGTAACTTTGAAAGAGATTAATGTTACGACGGCAATAACAAATTTAGGAAATATGACACAGACACCAACAACAACTTTTCTGAAACTAAAGGATGTAGTAAGAGTGACTCAGGAGTTTATGATACGGATGGAGAGTGCTGTCAATGGTAGTAAGGATAGTGTTGAAATAGGAGAGCAGATGGTAGTAGAGAATGATGTAGATTCATCTGAGATAGTGCAGAATACTATCATGGAGGTACAGGATGAGTTCTTTGATTTTGATGGAAGACAATAAGATATATCTGATCAATACCGCTCGTTAGGGAAGAGAGAAACTAAATGGAAGGCATATGGATTTGATTCTTCTGTTTTGCAAATTAAAGATGGATGGGCAGGTAGGAATCTTTGGTTCCAGCAGTTAACTCATTCTGTAAGATCAGTGAGGAATCTTGAGGGTCCATGTCTGTTGAGAATTCCAGCACCAGGCACATGGGGTTCAATCTTAGAGACGGTGGCTCAATCTCTATCAAGTATGTGTCAATCTTATGCTTTATCATGGCTGTTTTATCAGCAACAATCATTAACAGATACAATAATGTCATTGTCGAAGCATTTGTTTAGGCCTAGGTTTAAGTGTTCTTGGTTAAATGAATTACCCTATGTGAATTTGTTAGATCGGAAGGAAAATCAGTTAACAGCGCTTCCTGAAGCATTGGAGGTGAAACAAGTGAGGGCTAAAAGCTGTTTTTGTTCAAATAAAACATATGATGGAAAGGGTATGTTTATGGGAATATCAGATTGTGATGATTATATGATGACTTTGGGTAAGCATGAACATAAGGTTAGTAATGAGAAATATAATGTAACTTTTTATGTTCCAGTTAGTAAGAAGAGCAGGACTTCGATGGTGAAAGATCAGCTTTTGCCTGGTAATGTGACTATTGGGAATTTTAGAGATATTTGGTGGGTTTGTGGTGATAAAGCATATATATTCTTACCCTATGGATGGACAGGATGTTGTTACATGTCGACGTTGAAGCTTCCATATGAGGTTTTTACCATTAAAAGAGGGGAAGCACCGGACACAGATAAATCTGATTCTAGGTTTGGAAATAGGGTGAAAAGGGACATGGCGAAATTTCATAGTCTGGAAGCCTACCATTGGAGGATAAGTCTAGGAGAGAAGTGGGGACTTGGACTTTTTCCATGGTATGGTGTAACATTTTTGGCAGATCACATTGATAATATTACCTATACTTTGCAGGGTTTTGCAAATGAAATGATAAGAGGGTTTAACCTTCTGTAAATACTCAAAGGAGTGTTAATGGATAGATATCAATTTTGAATATCCGATCATTTTACACATGTTTTGAAAAATTAGTGTGATTTTAGTATTTTGTTATGAATCAAAGAGGGGAAATGGAATGTGATTCATTTTATATATAATTTTTATTGATGTGTTAATTTGCATGGGTTGTTTTGCAAAAGATACTGTTTGGTCTTTTCTTTTCTTCCAGAAGCATTTGGGGGAATATGTAGAAGGGATTCAAATACTCAAACATGGACAATATGAATGGGCAATATGAATGGACTGGAGGAAGTGGAACAAGGAAGGTGTGGAAATGTTCAGATTCCATCATCGACGTTTCATTGGAAGTCGACACTGCTGAGGAGATGAAGTGTAGTGGACTACATTCCAGTGTCTGCAATGATATATAGACATATTTGCATGTGTAATACATTATTTGTGTCATATTTTTCTGTATTAATTTTTGTAGAATGATATTTGCTGTTATTGGGTACATGTGGGGATCTCAGATGTTTTTGTTTATTTCGTGGATGCTTATGGATATTGGGTCTAAGCAGGGACAGAGAGAATCCACAGGAGGGTCCGATGGGTCGACCAGCCTGAATGTGGACATTTTTTATTGTATTTTGTTTGCTGAGGCTTTCATGTGTATTCAAATTGCATCATAGTTTAAAATGCATTGATAAAGATGTATGAATTGATCTGGAGTACTTAGGTGGTTGCCTGGGGCAGAGGGGCCGTGAGAGAATTTTACTGTCTTGATTGATTGAAGGATATTTGGAAAGAAAGCTGCCAGACAGGTTTTTCGCTCTCACACTCCATAAAGATTTGTTCATATTTCATAGAAATGTATTTACACTCCATAGAAAAATGTGTTTTTGGTTTATTGTTAAAGTTACTCAATAAGATAAATTGTTATTTGTCATAATCCTATTCTTTTTGTTTTCGAGACTTAATTAGTCTCGAAGGGGGGAAATATGTGGTGTCTAAGCAATTTATGACTTTGCTAATGTTTGCAGATGGTGTTTTAGAGGATGTTGACTCAGCTTAGGGAGGCATCTGGAGAGCATTTCTATAGGGGCACCCTAAAACAGAGGAAGTCTGTTTTATGGCGTCCTGGGATTGGTCTGTAGGGGAAACCACCCATTTCATGTCACAGATTATAAATACCTTGGTTGGGACAAAGGAGGGGAGGAACAACATATTAGATTTGGGCCGTTGTCCTCCAGATGCCTGCAGAAGTCTGTAAATTGACGCTGAAATCTTTTGATATAATAAACCTTTATAATCAAAGTACAGCGTCAGCGGATTCCTTGTTCTCACAGCATAATTAGCATCATTATTTAGTTGCCACAGCTCCACATACAGCTGTGAATCAGGCTTCTCCACAATTAACTTTATTTAAAAAAAATACCGCACCAGGCTCACCAGTGTCTCAGAGTTGCTTGCACACCATTTGTGCCAAATTTCAAAGTATTGGCAGGAGACAAAAAGTGTAATTTCTCTCATTGACGCAAGGGCAAGGCCCAGAGTAAATTACACATGAATATTGCATGGCCCACAGTGACTTTCTGTGCCTTCCGTTATTTATTTTTTAACTCTCCTTTGTTCTTGAGAAAACATGCACTTTCTTTTATTAAAATATGATTTAATAATTCAAGGCCCATGTATAATGGTCTCATTTGTCTCATTTAAGATATTTACCAGTATTCTTAAAAAATGCATTTATCAGCATACACTCTTTAAAAAAGTTTATTGAGGGGTTCTTTGTCAGGGGTGAGGGTGATATGTGTAACCATTTCTTTTTTTGCATATCAGGAAGGGTTCTGTACTGCTGTGAATGTTATGAAGAACCATCCTGTTCTTTCCCTCTCCACCATGTTTCCTTTAATGGCATGAAATGCTACACTGTTAAAAATATAATTTATTGTATGGGACACTACAGGCTACTGGTTGCAGTAAAAGAAAGGTAAACAACAACAAGTTACTTACGCTTTACAACTGAATGAAGGTGTTATTGCTGTAAAAGGATGGGTAGGCTGCTGATGACTTGAAACTATACCTCACTTGGAATTTGAACTCACAACCTTCTGGTCACTAATGACCTGAATGTCCTGCTATGCCACCAGGTCTGTGGGTATGATAGAGACTGGCCATAGATTTAATAGCAAGAATACCCACAGTGCCTTCGGAAAGTATTTAGACCCCTTGACTTTTTCCACATTTTGATACGTTACAGCCTTATTCTAAAATTGTTAAATATTTGTTGATCCTCAGCAATCTACACACAATACCCCATAATGACAAAGCGAAAACAGGTTTTTAGAAATGTTGGTAAATGTATAAAAATAAAAAAACGAAATACCTTAATTACATAAGTATTCAGACCCTTTGCTACGAGATTCGAAATTGAGCTCAGATGAATCATGTTTCCATTGATCATCCTTGAGATGTTTCTACAACTTGATTGGATTCCACCTGTGGTAAATTCATGAGTGGCTTCGGAACAGGTGTCTGAATGTCCTTGAGTGGCCCAGCCAGAGCCCGGACTTGAACCCGATCGAACATCTCTGGAGATACTTGAAAACAGCTGTGCAGCGACGCTCCCCATCCAACCTGACAGAGCTTGAGAGGATCTGCAGAGAAGAATGGGAGAAACTCCCCAAATACAGGTGTGCCAAGCTTGTAGCGTCATACCCAAGAAGACTCGATGCTGTAATCGCTGCCAAAGGTGCTTCAAGAAAGTACTGAGTAAAGGGTCTGAATAATTATGTAAATGTGATATTTCAGTTTTGCAACAATTTCTTTGTCATTATGGGGTATTGTGTGTAGATTGATGAGGGGGAAAAACAATGTAATCAATGTTAGAATAAGGCTGTTACGTAACAAAATGTGGAAAACGTCAAGGAGTCTGAATACTTTCTGAAGGCACTGTTTAGCCACACTCAAAATTAGGGTAAGGTTAGGGTACATGGTTGTTCCCTGGGGTACAAAAAGGTGAAAGGTACACATAAGGAACCTTCAGAGGTACACATAGGAACTCACATGGTAGTGGTTGGTTCCTTTTAGGGTACATGTGTGTATTATCTATAAATAAAACAAATTATTTGAACAACAGAGCAGAAATTGTGGTTTCACATTAAACAATTTTTACCCCTGAACGTTCCACAGTTCTCTACTCTACCTGCTAAGATACTATTCAGAAGAACAATGTTGTACAAAAACCTAAATATATTTGTAAGGACGGTGTCCGGTAGAGGTCAGTGTTTGAAAGCAGCTTTGAATTGAAGAAAGCACCGGAACCACAGCAAAATCAGTGGGATCTCGCATTTTGCAATACACGGTTTGAAAAAGCATGTGATCAAACAAAGCTTTGGCCATCATTGATGACATACTTCTGATAAAACTAGGTGAAAAATCTGTCGATGTGCCCTTGAGCAAGGCACTTAACCCTAATTGCTCCTGTAAGTCGCTCTGGATAAGAGCGTCTGCTAAATGACAAAAAAAAAAAAAAAAAAAAAAATTAATAAAAAAAAAAATTAAGAAAAATAAAAGAAAAAAATGATACATGCATAAGCACACTGCTTCGAAGTTAGCTGCTTAGCGATTTCGACGCATGCCTTGTAATTCCAGTATCAAACACAACATCACTAACGACAGCTGGTTGCCGATTCAGTAACGCAGAAGTCACAGCAAATTCCATGCAACTAACTTCCATTAAGTTACAGTGAAATACACAGTAAGCCCTTACCAGTGCAGCTCATTTACGTCACACACTTCTACAACGATTGTAACACTGACTGTATTAAAATATGTGCTCAACCTTTGACGACATAACCACCAACCACTTCAACTGGTACAACACTTTCACTTATGGTTGGCACATGGTCTAAAGCATTAAACCATGCCTCCATATATACTAATGAGCCCCGCCAGCACATTGCCTTCACCTACATTTCAAAGTGCAGTGATAGTAAGGTAAACAACAAGTCATTTTACAACAATAACACCTACATTTTGCTGTAACTCAGTAGCCGATAACTTAATGTGAAATTATAGGTAATTTTTAACAGTGTGTGCCATAAGCACATCTGAAGTATCCGATAAGTATAACTGTAGAACCTGTCATTGGTTCTGCCTGGAACCAGAGGGTTCTTCATGATAGGTTTCTAAATGGAACTCAAAAGGGTTCCGGTACATACAGCAACAAATCAAAGGGGTTTACATGGTACCCAAAACGGTTCCCCCATAGGGACAAATGACATAATGTCTATTGGTTCTAATCTTTCAAAAATCTTTATCACACCCCAAATCCAGTGGTGTAGCAGGAAATTCAGGTTGCTGGCAACTGAGAGGTTGTGAGTTCAAATCCCAAGTAATTTGAATTTTGCTGGTCTGCAAAACCACTCCCATCATTATCATATTTACCAGCTTGATCTACTGCAGTTTGATTTTTAGAATTGTTTGTTTCAACATCTGTGTTTTTGCATGTATATTGAATTTTTAAAATCAAAACTAATCCAATCTGTTAGTTGAACGTTTTGCACCCGTTACTGAAATGGTTGTTCCAGATTAGATAGTCTAATTTATTCATCTTTCAAACGTTGGCAGTAATTCTGAATGCATATTGTAGGAATCCACACTGTCTGGATATGTGCTCCCGAGTGGTGCAGCGGTCTAAGGCACTGCATCTCTGTGCCTGAGGCATCACTACAGACCCCCTGGTTCTCTGAAATGCTGTGTACAAATTTGCTTACATCCCTGTTAGTTAGCATTCCTCTTTTGCCAAAATAATCCATCCACCTGACAGGTGTGGCATATCAAGAAGCTGATTAAACAGCATGATCTTTACACAGGTGCACCTTATGCTGGGGACAATAAAAGGCCACACTAAAATGTGCAGTTTTGTCACACAACACAATGCCACAGATGTCTCAAGTTTTGAAGGGGTGTGCAATTGGCATGCTGACTGCAGTAATGTCCACCAGAGCTGTTGCCAGAGAATTGAATGTTCACTTCTCTACCATAAGCCACCTCCAACGTCGTTTTGGAAGTACCATCTCAAGGAAGTTCATCTGCGTGCTCCTCGTCCTCACCATGGTCTTGACCTGACTGCAGTTCAGCGTCTTAACCGACAAATGCTGACCTTCGATGGCCACCGGCGTGCTGGAGAAGTGTGCAATTCACAGATCAATCACGGTTTCAACTTTATCAGGCAGATGGCGTCGTGTGGGCGAGCGGTTTGCTGATGTCAACATTGTGAACAGAGTGCCACATGGTGGCGGTGGGGTTATGGTATGGGCAGGCATAAGCTACTGACAACCAACACAATTGCATTTTATCAATGGCAATTTGAATGCACAGAGATACCATGACGAGATACTGAGGCCCATTGTTGCGCCATTCATCCGCCATCATCACCTAGTGTCAGCATGATAATGCACAGCCCCATGTCTCAAGAATCTGTACACAATTCCTGGAAGCTGAAAATGTCCCAGTTCTTCTGCATACTCACCAGACATGTCACTCATTGAGCATTTTTGGGATGCTCCGGATCGACGTGTACGACGGCGTGTTCCAGTTCCCTCCCGAGTGGCGCAGCGGTCTAAGGCACTGCATCTCAGTGCTTGAGGCGTCACTACAGACCCCCTGGTTCGATTCCAGGCTGTATCACAACCGGCCGTGATTGGGAGTCCCATAGGGCGGCGCACAATTGGCCCAGCTTCGTCCGGGTTTGGCCGGTGTAGGCTGTCATTGTAAATAAGAATTTGTTCTTAACTGACTTGCCTAGTTAAATAAAGGTAAAATAAATAAATAGGAATAAACATCACTTTGCAAGTCAGCTTGATGTAAGTTGAGGCTGGTTTTTCTTTAGCTTATGCTGGTCACCAGTGTCCAAAACACTGCGAAGGCTGGTCACCAGCAAAAATACAATGAATGTTGGTCTGTCAGCGCAAACACAATGAAGGCTGGTCTGTCAGCAAAAACAAAACAAAGGTTGGTCACTAGCATAAACACAAGAAAGGCTGGTTACCAGCAAAAACACAGTGAAGGCTGGTCTGCCATCACAACCAGCTAGACCATACTTGTCAGCCAGCAGAACCAGCTAGACCATGCTGGTCAGACCAGCTTGACCAGCATCCGACTAGCACTGACCAGCATAGACAAGCATGGACCAGCTTAAAATGTATGCTAGTCTATGCTGGTTTTTTTCAGCAGGGTTACACGCACACAAACACACACAGTATCCAGTATCACCCGGTGAGAATCATACTGCACTACACAAAACCATTATTGTTTTACTACCCCTGGTAGTTTGAATAGACTTAGAATATGATGCTGTATGAATTATTCAATTTGATTCAATATAAGTCAATTCAATATGCGTGATTGTATGAGTCAACATAAGTGATTGGATTCAATATGAGTTAATTGAAGACAAGTGTATTCATTATGATTCTTTCTCCCCCAGATCAACAATGCAGGGTGTATGGTAAACCAGAGTGAGCTGACAGAAAAAGATGTGGAGAGGAACCCAAGGGCAGTAGTCACATCTCATTGGAAACAATGCACAACACTTCCTTGCATAGGTTGATGTGTTTACACACAATGTTCTTCCTTATCCTTACTCTTCACTTGGTTAGGTACATTCATCCTAACCACAGCGTTGATACCAGCCCTGAAACAGGCACAAGACCCACGAGTGATGAGTAATGTCATGCCTTATACAAATGACATTGGCCCAATACTGAACATAGCCACATCGATGAAACGCCTTGGAAATTAAAAAAGTTAGAAAAGTTGTTCTTGTATGGCCTTTCCCCCATTAGTTCTGTGTTATTGTGCTTGTATTAACACCTAATTCACCAGCAGAGGAACTAGTGTGTCTGAACAAATGCATCCAAGGAATCTATTACATATTACAAAAAAAACAAGAAAAGGACATGTCCCATCTGTCTATAACAGTCTAACAGCACAGATTGTCATAGTTCATCTCACTCTGGGGAAGTAGATAAAGGGTCTCATTGCCAAAATCCCGAAGTATCCCTTTAAGTTCAAGGTCAGAATATGCATAGAGAGAAAAGTGCATGAAAAGGGAATTACGTTCCATTTATGCGCTTAACTTGGGTCGGAATTCCCCCCAGGTGAACCATGCCTTTGCGACATCATATTGTGTTGTGTGTTCATATGAGAAGGGTGACATATTGTTGTCTTGTTTATCTGGATTAAGTCTCCTATGATGCTGTACCATTGTCATGACAGCACTCATTCTGCTTTACCATTGGAGCCCTAGATCGAATCGCTCTGGCAACTCACCCAGATGACCCAATACTATTATAGGTGTTTAACGAGCCGAACACCACATCCTCACCTCACCTTATTTTAGAGGTGCACATGGTCAACACATAGCCCTCTGTAATAGTTTAGTGTAAATGGTTGACTCAGTCTTTACAGGTTCATCTCACATCTACATTTCAGATGTAATGTATTATTCTGTTTGACTGGCTCTAGTTATTGACACAAAGATGGAAATAGCCCACAAAAGTGTATGTTCAGAGGAGCTAGTGCCTCTCAAAACAGAAACTGCAGTCCGGCCCTCCAAAAAGACTCTTAACAACTGTACTCAAGAGTTTTATTTCATTTTAGGGAGGAAGGTTGCAAGTTCAAATTCTGTGTCTGAGATAATGAATCTAATGAGAAGTGAGCTGGCAACCGGAGGGTTACTTGTATCAATGCCATTGCCTTCTGTTGTACCCTTGAGCAGAACACTTAACCCCCCAAAACAACTGCTCCACGGGTGCCCAGCGCAGCAACCCCCTGCTCCAATCACTTCCAGAGGGGTTGGGATAAACGCTTGTCTTTCTCAGGAATTCTGCATTGTTCACATCTACCCACACACCTCTGGTAGGTCTGGTCATCTGATTGGAAGTTACCTTTTAGAGTATGCTATTGGCCAACAACTCAACAAACAGTTCCTGCTCTCCTTAAGTGAGGTACACACTCTCTCTCTCTCTCCCTCCCTCTCCTCCCCATGGATTAGGCCATGGATTCTCTCTCACATATTATGTGTTTCTGTATAACAAATGGCACACCTGAAGTTCCCTTGGGGAAAATGCAGTGCATTCAATTGAATTGTTGCCCCACCAACATTTCTCCTATTTACTGAGTCACCTTATAATAGCAGTGGGATGAGTCATTCAAACAGGTTGCTGAAAGTGTTATGAAAGGGCAATTTCTACAGTAGCTATTCCTTCAGGTCCTAGAATAAATACTTTGGTATTTGATGTTCATTTGGATGTAAAACTGAACTTACAGTTTCTGGTCAATATTGTAAGCAGTCACAGGAAGACACATCCACAATAACAGAAAACTCTCTCTCTCTCTTAACCCACATGGATAACCTACCCATAATAACCCTTGCCTTTGTGTGGGCTCAATGGAAATCCACTGACCTTTGTAATGTCTACAACACTGTACAGTACACTAATGGTAGGAAAAGGAAGTGGCATTCTCTCAACCGTAGTGACACACTATTAAAAAACAGATTATATTCGCCGAGGTTTTTATTTACACTTTCCTGAATAAAGCTGAACCTTATGGGCCGGTTTCTCAGCCACAGATTAAGCCTAGGCCCATTGACAAAAAAACAAGTACAAATGGTGAATTTAAAATCTATTTTTAGAAGTCTCCCGAGTGGCACAGCGATCTAAGGTACTGCATCGCAGTGCTTGAGGCGTCACTACGGGTTCGATCCCAGGCTGTGTCATAACTGGCTGTGACCAGGCGTCCAATAGGGTGGCGCACAATTGTCCGGGTTAGGGGAGGATTTGGCTGGCGGGGCTTTCCTTGGCTCATCGCGCTCTAGCAACTCCTTGTGGTGGGCCGGGTGCCTGCAGGCTGACTCGCTCGTCAGTTGAACAGTGTTTCCTCTGACACATTGGTGCAGCTGGCTTCCTGGTTAGGTGGGCGGGTGTTAAGGAGTGCGGTTTGGCGAGTCATGTTTTGGAGGACGCATGACTCGACCTTCGCCTCTCCCAAGCTCATTAGGGGGTTGCAGCAATGGGACAAGATCACAATTGGGGAGAAAAAGGGTGTAAAACTATATATACAGTACCAGTCAAAAGTTTGGAAACACCTACTCATTCAAGGGTTTTTCTATATTTGTACTATTTTTTACATTGTAGAATAATAGTGAAGATATGAAATAACACATATGGAATCATGCAGTAAGCAAAAAAGTGTTAAACAAATCAAAATATATTTTATATTTGAGATTCTTCAAAGTAGCCACCCTTTGCCTTGATGACAGCTTTGCACACTCTTGGCATTGTGCAAATGCTAACCTTTGATGACGACTGGTACGCTTGAGAAGTGTGCTTTTCACGGATGAATCCCGGTTACAACTGTACCGGGCAGATGGCAGACAGTGTGTATGTCGTTGTGTGGGCAAGCGGTTTGCTGATGTCAACATTGTGAACAGAGTGTCCCATGGCGGGGTTATGGTATGGGCAGGCATAAGCTACGGACAATGAACACAATTGCATTTTATCGATGGCAATTTGAATGCACAGAGATACCATGACGAGATACTGAGGCCCATTGTTGCGCCATTCATCCGCCGTCATCACCTAGTGTCAGCATGATAATGCACAGCCCCATGTCGCAAGAATCTGTACACAATTCCTGGAAGCTGAAAATGTCCCAGTTCTTCCATGGCCTGCATACTCACCAGACATGTCACCCATTCAGCATGTTTGGGATGCTCTGGATCGACCTGTACGACAGTATGAAATCTCAAACCTTTAATGGTTGAGTGTTTAGCCATGTCCTTTTGATCTGTTTCACCCTGTAGTCACTGCCAGTTTAGAAGCCTTTGTTAAGGCCTCTACAAGTGCAAGTGATATAAAACACCAAATATTCATTGGTATGATGTAATATAAAATTACATATTCACTGTTAGCAATTGCTGTATTATTACTACCATACAATCTAACAATAAAGTACTGTTTTGCTGTATATTTACTGCAGCATCCTGTAATCTCAGCCAGTTTGGAAGCCTTTGTTTAGGCCTCTAGAAGTGCAAGTGATATAAAACATAAAATATTAATAAATATGCTGTAATATACAAAAACCTAGCAGCCAATATGCTTGCACTAATCCCATGCAATTACAGTAAAATACCAACATGATTACAGTAGCATTTCCTTTCTTACAGTATAGTACACTAATTTTACAGTATTGTACTGTGTCATTGCTCCGCATTTTCTTGTAAATTACAGGAAGCTAGTGGCAAGTTACTGTGAAAATTACAGTTACGCGCTTTGCACTATCCAGAGATGGGCAAAGATTCATCCAAAAGTTATGTTGTTACAAATTGAGGATATTTTGAAGATCAATGTATCCTTAACTACAACAACATTCCCAGTAATGAGCTCCGCCCTCAAACTATTTGTATTTTGATCAAATGTGGCCTTGTTTGGGGGCGGAGGTAATTAAAAGAATACCAAGCAGTGTACTTTGCAAGTGGAAATTTTACATTTACATTTGTCATTCAGCAGATGCTCTTATCCAGAGCAACTTACAGTCAGTGTATTAAAACAAAGGTAAACAAGATTATAAACTGGGTGGTTCGAGCCCTGAATGCTGATTGGGTGACAGCCGTGGTATATCAGACCGTATACCACAGGTATGACAAAACATTTATTTTTACTGCTCTAATTACGTTGATAACTGTTTATAATAGCAATAAGGCACCTCAGAGGTTTGTCGTATATGGCCAATATACCCTGGCTAAGGGCTGTATCCAGACACTCCGCGTTGCGTCGTGCTTAAGGACAGCCCTTAGCCGTGGAATATATTGGCCATATACCACACCTCCTCATGCATTATTGCTTAAATGTACCACAGTCATAGCAAGTAAAGAGATTATGTATTCTAATTAAACTGTTACAAAATAGGTAAGAAAGAAAATAAGAAATAGAATAAGTGTGATGAGGTGGTGTTGAAGGAGTCAGGCGCAGGAGGGTAAATCACAGAATAACAGGCTTTAATCCACAAAATACAGGTTTACGCAGAACTGCGTCAAACACACTCCAGGGCACAAAACCGGTGCACTGGAAAATACAAGGCACACCGGAAAATACTCCCGTCGAACAAAATACACGAGCTCCACCGAGCTTCACTAACCTTCACAATAAACAATCACCCACAAGGACAAGGGGGCAGAGGGAACACTTCTTCTTAGAGAAGAAGACACAGGGGCACAGGGGCGGAGCTTGGGTGGCGTACCCGAGCGTTGGGACAGGACAGCTCCTATCCCAACCTCGGACGCATCCACCTCCACTATGAACGGTAGTGATGAATCGGGGTGGGCCAGTACTGGGGCTGAGGTGAACAGACCCCGCAGTTTGCTGAAGGCCAGGTCAGCCTCAGCAGACCAGCGGAGCCGGGACGGCCCACCCTTCAACAGGGAGGTAATGGGAGCTGCGACCTTGCCAAAGCCCCGGATAAACCTCCGATAGTAGTTGGCAAAGCCAAGGAAGCGCTGCACCTCCTTAACCGTGGTTGGAGTCGGCCAATTACGCACGGCTGTAATACGATCTCCCTCCATCTCCACACCTGAGGTGGAAATGTGGTATCCAAGGAAGGAGACGGACTGCTGGAAAAACATACACTTCTCTGCCTTGGCATAAAGGTCATTTTCCAACAGTCGGGCCAGCACCTTGCGAACCAGGGACACATGCTCGGCGCGCGTAGTGGAATACACCAGGATGTCATCGATGTAGACCACTACACCGATGGGGGAGAGGATAACTAAATCTTATCGTCTCCCTGTTCAGTGGTCAATAATCAATGCACGGGCGCAGACCTCCGTCCTTCTTCTTCACAAAGAAGAAACTCGAGGAGGCGGGTGAAATGGAGGGATGTATATACCCCTGGCGCAGGGACTCGGTGACATAGGTTTCCATCGTTTGCCACCATTTCAGCCTGTGACAGAGAGTATATATGACTCCTGGGAGGTACAGCGTCTACCCGGAGGTTTATCGCGCAATCCCCCACCCGATGAGGTGGTAATTTAGTCAAATGCGTTTTAGAGAACGCTTCCGCCAGATCGAGGTATTCAGGGGGAATGCGCACGGTGGAGGTTCTCTCTGGACTTTCCACCGTGGTTGCACCAACGGAAACATCTAGACACCAACCCTGACACTCTCGCGACCACCCCGTGAGAGCCCTCTGCGGCCATGAGAAGATGGGGTTGTGGAGTGCTAGCCAAGGGATACTTAATACCACAGGGAAAGCAGGAGATTCAATAATCGAAAAAATAACCTGCTCAAAATGAGTCTCCTGGGTGATCATGGTGACTGGTATCGTGACTTCCGTAATAAAACCCGGACCCTATTGGTTGACTATCGAGTGCTCTGATGGGGAGTGGAATGGATAGGGGAACCAATGTTATGCCTTGACGGCGTGCGAATGCCCTATCCATAAAGTTCCCAGCTGCGCCTGAATCGACTAGCGCCTTACACTGAGGAACTACCATGAGATCGGGAAAGTGGATAGGTAGGGTACAGTGCACAGCAGAGGGCTCTGAACAAATATGGGTGTTCGATACCTGGGGTGATGTGTGAGTGGTGCCTGCCTGCCGCCTCCCGGCCCAAAAGAACGTTGACTACGACGTGTAGTGTATTGTCCCTTCGTGCCACCAGAGTGGCACTGTCACTGTCCTCCTCCGCTCTCTCGGCCGGCGGCTCCACCCAGCTCCATCGGCTCGGGATCCGAGTCGTCCGGGGTGGAAACGGGCAGACCCCTACCAGGACGTCCTCTGGCTGCCAGCAGGTTGTCCAAACGAATGGCCATGTCCACCAGTTTGTTGAAGGACAACATGGTGTCTCGGCAGGCTAACTCCCGTCGGACGTCCTCCCGCAGATGATCGATCAGGGCCCGCTCGTTCCACCCGGACCCCGCTGCCAGCATCCGAAACTCCAACGCAAAGTCCTGCGCGGTCCTCGTTCCCTGCCTCGGATGGACCAGTCGCTCACCCGCCTCTCTACCCTCGGGCGGGTTATCAAAGACCGCCCGAAAGAGGCGAGCGAACTCCCTGTAGTCCTCCAACGCGGCTCCTCCTTCATTCCACACCACATTGGCCCACTCCAGGGATTTCCCACAGAGGTAGGAAACGAGGACGGACACCTTCTCCCCTCCGATGGTTCCGGCCTGATGCTGGCGAAGTAAAGCTCCAATTGGAGGAGGAATCCCTGTCACAGCGCCGTTATCCCATCAAACGCCCGTGGTCGGGATATCTGGATCCCTCCGGGTGCTGGGGTGTAGGTGGCTGGATCCGGTTGGCTAGCTGGTCTCGACAGATCGGGTTCTCTCCTCTCCAGGCGTTGGACTACCTGAAGAACCAGATCCATCGCTTCCCCCAAGCTGGCCAGCATCGTGGAATGCTCCTGGACCCGTGCCACGACTCCATATTCAGGTGGGTGATTCTGTGATGAGGTGGTGTTGAAGGAGTCAGGCACAGGAGGGTAAATCACAGAATAACAGGCTTTAATCCGCAAAATACAGGTTTACGCAGAACTGCGTCAAACACACTCCAGGGCACAAAACAGGTGCACTGGTAAATACAAGGCACACAGGAAAATACTCCCGTCGAACAAAATACACGAGCTCCACCGAGCCAGCACCTTCACAATAAACAATCACCCACAAGGACAAGGGGGCAGAGGGAACACTTATACACAGACTAATTAGGGGATTAGAACCAGGTGTGTGTGATAACGAGACAAGACAATTGTGATGATGATTGGGGCGGCAGTGGTTAGTACTCCGGTGATGACGAACGCCGAAGCCTGCCGAACAAGGAGGGGAGGTAGCCTCGGCCGAAGTCGTGACAATAAGAAATAGTGCCCGTCGTTGGCACTAGCTACCTGTACTGTAAATCTGCAACAGTTTACTAACCACTGTGCTTCCAGTAATGCACAGTACATTCTAGAAATACAGCATGTTACTGTAGAGTCAGGTGTTCCAGTAATGTGCTGTACATTTCTGTTACAGTAAAGGTCCTGTAAATCTACAGTAATACACTGGCTTCTGTGCTGCCAGTAATTTACTGTAAATTTACAGGCCATTTTTTACAGTGTGTAGACAGAAATCCACGAGTACAATCATTATAATCGTTCATGCATTTCTTGAACGATTCTGTTAAGGAAAACGCACTACATCAGGGGTGTCAAATATACAGGCCGTGGGTGGTTTGAGATTTTAAAAATTATAACAAACTCAATATACTTTAAAAATGACTAAAACCAAATCGGAACAGTGTAGAAATGATAATGGACCTATATTCATACAGTTTCTTGACTGTCCAGCTAGCTAAAAATCACTAGACAGTCGGGGAGCATCGAAATTCCAAAAACTATGGCTAGAGGACAATTGTTTTAGCAAATCTTGATGGCAAGGAAATATAATAAATTTTCAGTGTGGCCCTCCGGACCTCGTTGACGACCATTTGCGGCCCCCGGGGCTAAATGAGTTTGACACCGCTGCCCTACATCTTTGTTGACAGTGTGTGTGTTTGTGTGTACCATGTAGCCATGCAGATGTCCATGCCTGACTTCCATGCTAAGATGAAGAACAAGCTGCGTACGGTGGCCATGGGGGCCAATACAGTGTTGTGGCTGGCTGTCTGTCTGTCTCAGCTGTGCCCTTCAAGCAGCCCAGTAGACTCTTCTTCCAGAGTGAGACACAGGGGCCTCCTCTGTCCTCTCTCCTCCGTCCTCTCTGGACTCCTTTTGAAAAAGGTCAAAGGTAATCGAGGAGAGGCGGAGAGGAGAGGGAAAGTGGAAGAAAATGCACTTGTATAAAATGAGAATCTCCTTCTCCAATCGCAAGTCATCAGGCAAATTACGTTTACAGGGTGGAATCGCAAGATACATGTATAAAGTGATAAAAAAACGAATTTAGCTGGTTGTGCAAGACATCTTATAGATAAAAGGATAAGTAGCATATACTTTTATAATGTTTGCATGCTTTTCTCCTTTGAGAAAACAATAGCTGATTGAAAGGGGGTGTGGCAGAATTCAAAACTCTTCCACGAAGGGACAGGTAGAATAAACTTGTGCTTCCTCACCAAAAGGAGGCTATCGAGGAGGAGAGGACCGTCTTCCATTTGCCTACTAATGACACATGACAGCCCGCTTGGAGTTTTCCCAAAGGCTCTCAGACCATTAGAAACAAGATTCTCTGGTCTGATGAAACCAAGATTGACCTGGCACCAAGCGTCTGAATGCCAAGCGTCACGTCTGGAGGAAACCTGGCACCATCCCTACGGTGTAGCATGGTGGTGGCAGCATCATGCTATGGGGATGTTTTTCAGCGGCAGGGACTGGGAGACTAGTCAGGATCGAGGCAAAGATGAACGGAGCAAAATACAGAGAGATCCTTGATGATAACCTGCTCCAGAGCGCTCAGGACCTCAGACTGGGGCGAAGGTTCACCTTGCAACAGGACAACGACCCTAAGCACAAAGCCAAGACAACGCAGGAGTGGCTTCGGGACAAGTACAGGTGTGCCAAGCTTGTGGCGTCATAACCAAGAAGACTCAAAGCTGTAATCGCTGCCAAAGGTGCTTCAACAAAGTACTGAGTAAATGGCCTGAGTACTTATGTAAATGTAATATCAGTTTATTTTTTATAAATTAGCAGAAATGTCTTAAAATCAGTTTTTGCTTTGTCATTATGGGGTATTGTGTGTAGATTGATGAGGGAAAAAACTATTTAATAAATTTCAGAATAAGGCTGTAACGTAACAAAATGTGGAAAAAGTCAAAGGGTATGTATACTTTCTGAAGGCACTGTACATGTCAGTACCAATAGAGCACATACTGGCACTCAGAAATGTTATATGACATTGGACCTTCCGTTTTAGAATGTGCTCTAGGCACCTGGTTTAGGTTGTTGGATGAAGAAATCATGTTTTACTCAGATTCAGCAGCGTATAAAGTTTACCGCATTTCAACAAAGGTCTTCATCAGGGTTTAACAAGGGCCCATGTTCAAAGGTACTACTGGCTATAGTGTGATTACAACCATTTTGAACCACAGAATATTTTGGAGGTACATAAAGATACATGTCGACAATTTTTGTGTGTTGACTCTTGTTTTATGGGGGTTAGCTGATTTTAAATGAACAAAGTACTTCAACATACTTTCTTCAGTTCATTTATTCAGTTAAATAATTATGTCAATTAAGTCAAACTGTGAACAGAAAAGTGTGAAATGGGTAAATTGTCGTGGAAATTCACCACTAAGGACTCAAACTCAATGAATCAATTTTTATTATCACGGCTGGAGAGGTTCGAACTAGAATCAAGCTTGATAAAAACTCTGAAAACGGCGTTCCCTCTCAGTCCTTATATACTGCCACACAAGTCATATAAGCATGATTTACGTTATTCATTATCAACGTTGGTTCCTGCATGTGACTGACGAGACGTCTTCTCTCAAAGCTGAGACCTTGAAACTGAGATACTCCTTTTGGATCCCAGAACAATGTTCTGGGCGTACTGCCAATTGGTCTGAGGAGGAGGTCACAGTCACCTGCACGAACCAAGATTGAGTGAGAGGAGATGCCGTGTACAATTCAATGCTATCTCTTCAGACAACAAAATGTTCTCTCACAGGTACACAAATAAAGCCAAGGGTAATTACAAACATCCCAACGTACTAAAACCTAGCACATCTGGTGCAATAACAAAGGCACTCAATAGATAATATAAGCACCGCACATGTTTACATGCGCACAGTATTCCGGATACTAGCTCATATCTCGCTTATGGTCTTATTCGGGATAAGCTATTTACATGCACCTTTGATTTCCAGCTCCCGAGTATCCCTGTTCCCATGAATAAAAATAATATTCCTCATTTAAATTCATTTGGGTTAAATGAAATAGTAACTGAAATATGGACACTGACTGCAGGCCTATAACCGCTCATGTAGCGTAACATAATATGAACTCCTGCAGAATTATCAATTTCTTGAAGTATAATAATATAAATGTACATTTTGTCTTGGGAACAGGATGTGGAGAAATATTTATTTCAGCATCTCGAGAAAATGTGAATGCGCTGTTATGACACTTATGCAACCAGACAGTATTTAAAAAACATTAAATATGCAATCCAAGACAAAGTAAAGTCTTATTGGAAACATGTTTTATCATTTTCTCTTATCTTAAAACCGGTCAAACTGATGACATTTGGACATTTTGCACAGGACCAATCTTTCCACTGTTTGGAGTTATTGCGTTTTCTCCCGGTCCCTAAACAAAACAGACAACTATAACTACGTTAACTACATTAATAATGCATTCATTCTATCGATGTAAGACATTATTCTGGTGAGCACTACTTTATTTGGTCTTCTGGGGCAAAAAGGTATGACAGACCAGAAGCTGCATGTATCTAACTATAGTTCACCAACAGATGGCCTACCAAATCTCAGAAATTATAATATGGCCTACCAAATGTCAAAGATTATAAGCAGAAACTCGTCTAAATTAGGGGTGAAAGTAGCCAGTAGACTATATGGTCCAGTACGGAGTATCAGCAAAATAAATTATCATGGTGGATCGAAATGCGCAGGTAGCCTACATTTTGAAGTGATTTGTTTGACAATCAGATGAAAACATAATCACACAACACCAATGATATGCGAAACTGAGCCTGTGCAGACCGTGAAAAACAGTAAACGGAATAGGATGTTTACATGCAACAGTATACCGTCTAAGATCAGCATATCCCAGGCATCTAATCCGGGTTTCTCATAACCGGGATACAAGCTTTTTGGGTTATTGTAAACAGGATATGACGTTTATATGCATCAACTCAAAAACAGAATCCTTGAGTATCCTGAATAATTATGGGATATTGGTGTGCATGTAAACGTGGTCAGTTTTAAAAATAAGTAGGCCTATTTGGTAATAGTAACATTTAAAAAACACCAGTGCAAAACCCTTTTTAAGCGTGCTTTCTAAAAGCTTTACTTCATCATGATTAGGCATGCAAATTATTTATGAAAATGACTTACAAAAAAAAAATACATCAAATAAAACCTTGACTGAGTACTTAAACTAAATCAATGAATCAACTATCAATAAATACCAATTCAGTCAATCCACATGTTTATAAGAATAACAGCTCATCATCCTCCTCCAGCACCAACATCAGAACCACTTTGACAGCCATTTCACAGCCATTCCTCCTACTTTGGGAATTATTCCTGGAAGGAACAAGGTAGCTGCAGTCCCAACAGTATCCAGAGCTGTGCTCATAAATGAGGGGTTTTTCTGTTCCTCTTCTGCCTTCGCACCCTTAAGGGCATCTATCTCTCTTTGCATTTGGTGTGCTCTGTCATCAAACCCTTGCTGGAGAAGGTCATTCTGCTCCTGAAATTACAAGGTTTGTTTTTACACATCACAGGCTGTCACTAAAACAAAACACATACACACAGTTAATCTTACCCCTACAGTTACTGTAGTTTTAAAAAGTGTACTTCTCAATGTTTGTGTTTTTTTATTCCTACCCTGAGTCTGGCCTGCAGAACTCTATCGTGCTCTGCGACGGCATTTCTACTGTCTCTCTTCATCCTCTCCATCAGCTGGTTCACATTCTCCTCATAGGTCCTCTGGTGGTCCGCTCTCAACTTCTCCTGGACTTCCAGCTGCTCTTCCACGGCGCGATTCTCCCGTTCAGATGCCTCCCTTTTCGCTTTCTCCGCTGCAGAAAAAGATAGACAGAGTATGTGAGAGAGAGAGAGAGAGAGAGAGATAAATCAAAGAGAGCGAGAGGTAAGCCTCCATTTGAGATGGAAAATGGAGCCGACATAGAGGGCTGCCTTGATTCTTGCTCTTAGGAAACTTTGCAGTATTTTGTTTTTTGATGTATTATTTCTTACGTTATTAGCCCAAAAAATTGTTTGTGTTATTCCATACAGCCAGGAAGAACTATTGGATATCAGAGCGGTGGTAACTCACCAGCACTACCAGCATTACGACCAGGAATACGACTTTCCCGAAGCGGATCCTTTGTTCGCACCCCCCAGGGCAATTGAACTGATTACAGAGGCCGACCCAAAACAACGCCGGAGGAGAGGTACTCGGAGCGGTCTTCTAGTCCGACTTAGGAGGCGTGCACACCACCCACCACTTCTGAGTATATTACTCGCTAATGTTCAGTCTCTGGATAATAAAGTTCACGAGCTCAGGGCGAGGGTTTCTTTCCAGAGAGACATCAGGGATTGTAACATACTCTGTTTGTCACGATCGTTACAGGAAGCGGACCAAGGCGCAGCGTGATATGCGTACATTCTTTTATTTAAGTACACCAAACGAACAAAAACAACAAAACAAACGATACGTGAAGTCCTGGGTTGAACACAAACCTTCCGGAACAAGATCCCACAAAACAAAAGTGCCAACAGGCTGCCTAAGTATGGTTCCCAATCAGAGACAACGAGAATCAGCTGCCTCTGATTGGGAACCACCCTGGCCAACATAGAAAACACGAACTAGAACAAAACATAGAAAATAACACATAGAAACTCCACACCCTGGCTCAACATATACGAGTCCCCAGAGCCAGGGCGTGACACTGTTTCACGGAAACATGGCCCTGTCGGGATATACTGTCCGAGTCGGTCCAGCCAGTTAGGTTCTCAGTTCATCGCGCAGACAGGAATAAATATCTCTCCGGGAAGCAGAAGGGTGGAGGTGTATGTTTTATGATTAACGACTCATGGTGTAATTGTGATAACATACAGGAACTCAAGTCCTTTTGTTCACCCGACCTGGAATACCTCACAATCAAATGCCGACCGTATTATCTCCCAAGATAATTTTCTTTGGTTATAGTCACGGCCGTGTATTTCCCCCCTCAAGCCGATACCACGACGGCCCTCAAAGAACTTCACTGGACTTTATGCAAACTGGAAACCACATATCCTGAGGCTGCATTTATTGTAGCTGGGGATTTTAACAAAGCTAATTTGAGGAAAAGGCTACCGAAGTTCTATCAACACATCGACTGTAGTACTCGCGCTGCTAAAACACTCGACCACTGCTACTCCAACTTTCAAGATCCATACAAGGCCCTCCCCCGCCCTCCTTTCGGCAAATCTGACCACGACTCCATTTTGCTCCTCCCTTCATATAGGCAGAAACTCAAACAGGAAGTACCCGTGCTAAGGACTATTCAACGCTGGTCTGACTAATCGGAATCCACGCTTCAAGATTGTTTTGATCACGTGGATGGGATATGTTCCAGGTAGCTTCAGAGAATAATATCACGTATATACTGATACGGTGACTGAGTTTATCATGAAGTGTATAGGATATGTTGTACACACTGTGACTATTGAAATGTACCCTAACTAGTAAACCGTGGATAGATGAAAGTGCGTACCACCGCATTTAACCATGGCAAGGTGACTGGGAATATGGCAGAATACAAACCGTGTAGTTATTCCCTCCGCAAGGCAATTAAACAGGCAAAACGTCAGTATAGGGACAAAGTGGAGTCGCAAATCAACAGCACAGACACGAGACATATGTGGCAGGGTCTACAGACAATCATGGACTACAAAAGGAAAACCAGCCACGTCGCCGACACAACGTCTTGATTCCGTACAAGCTAAACACCTTCTTCATCCGCTTTTAGGATAATACAGTGCTACCGACGGGGCCCGCTACCAAGGACTGTGGGCTCTCCTTCTCCATGGCTGACGTGAGTAAGACATTTAAGCGTGCTAACCCTTGCAAGGCTGCCGGCCCAGATGGCATCCTTAGCACCCAGAGCATGCACAGACCAGCTGGCTGGTGTGTTTACGGACATATTCAATCTCTCCCTATCCCAGTCTGCTTTCCCCACATGCTTCAAGATGGCCACCATTGTCCCTGTACCCAAGAAAGCAAAGGTAACTGAACTAAATGACTATCGCCCCATAGCACTCACTTCTGTCATCATGAAGTGGTTTGAGAGACTAGTCAAGGATCATATCACCTCTAACTTACCTGCCACCCTTGACCCACTTCAATTTGCTTACCGCCCCAATAGATTCACAGACGATGCAATCGCCATCACACTGCACACTGCCCTATCCCATCTGGACAAGAGGAATACCTATGTAAGAATGCTGTTCATTGACTATAGCCAGGCCCGGCGGCAGGATTAACTCGGCAAGGGGGCATCAGAAATGACTAAGGGGGCACAACTATTTTAACTTGCTGATAACACTGGATGGATAATAATAGATAGTACAATTACACATAATGTATTTGCAGCCACGCACGGCTGTCTTGCCGCAAGAATACAGGCTACTGCACCGCTTTACAAACATGGACAATTCATAACCGGCTCGAGAAATTGCGAGGTATGACAACGCTACACAGCTACATGCACAACACCCATCAATGCAATGCAAAACTGTTGCTAATTACCGTAATAACACTTCCCCATGCCAATACAATGCATTTCCAATCGCGGAAAGCAAACAATACTGTACAATGCACTACCACGACTTATTGTACAATGCAGCTTGGACGCAGCTACCAAGCTGTCTTCCCACAAGAGTGCCGTACTACGCTGCGTACGATAACAGAGAAATGAGTATTCCATAGCAACGAGTTGTTTATGGCA
The DNA here is from genome assembly GCF_020615455.1 of Coregonus clupeaformis. NCBI lineage: Eukaryota > Metazoa > Chordata > Actinopteri > Salmoniformes > Salmonidae > Coregonus > Coregonus clupeaformis. The sequence continues at coordinate 59,501 of NW_025536267.1, forward strand.
ACACTATAGCTACATCGTTACTCAACCATTGGTCAAGGTCTGCCCACCCTCATCAATGTAATGCAAAGCACCTCTTCTACATTATAAAACATTAAAAACAATCCGATTATATTCTAAACAAAACATTTCCAATCCAATCACATCACAGAAATCAAGCAGTAGACTTGGCAGCAACGGCAATAAAGAAAATCACATTTACGCCTATTTCTGACTTTTGCCACGCATTTCCAAAAGCAAGGAAATAACAAAATAATACAAGCACAGCCAGGCTGCCTGTTCTTACCCATATTCAAAAGAGTTATAGCCGCCTTGATGCTGTGTTGTACCTCCTCAGCAGTCTTTTGTTCCACTCCCCACGGAATGTACTTGTAAGATCCCTCTCAAATGCCAGTTGAATCAGCTGCGCTTTCCTCTTTGCTTGACATCATGGGAAAATCAAAATAAATCAGCCAAGACCTCAGAAAAATAATTGTAGACCTCCACAAGTCTGGTTCATCCTTGGGAGCAATTTCCAAACGCCTAAAAGGTACCACGTTCATCTGTACTAACAATAGTACGCCAGTATAAACACCTTGGGACCACGCAGCCGTCATACCGTCATACCGCTCCTAGAGTTGAACGTACTTTCGTGCCACATTTCTCCAAAAAGTACGATCTTTGTCCCCATGTGCAGTTGCAAACCGTAGTCTGGCTTTTTTATGGTGGTTTTGGAGCAGTGGCTTCTTCCTTGCTGAGCGGCCTTTCAGGTTATGTCGATTTAGGACTTGTTTTACTGTGGATATAGATACTTTTGTACCTGTTTCCTCCAGCATCTTCACAAGGTCCTTTGCTGTTGTTCTGGGATTGATTTGCACTTTTCGCACCAAAGTACGTTCATCTCTAGGAGACAGAACGTGTCTCCGTCCTTAGCGGTATGACGGCTGCGTGGTCCCATGGTGTTAATACTTGCGTACTATTGTTTGTACAGATGAACGTGGTACCTTCAGGCATTTGGAAATTGCTCCCAAGGTTGAACCAGACTTGTGGAGGTCTACAATTTGTTTGCTGAGGTCTTGGCTGATTTATTTTGATTTTCCCATGATGTCAAGCAAAGAGGCACTGAGTTTGAAGGTAGGCCTTGAAATACATCCACAGGTACACCTCCAATTGACTCAAATGTTGTCAATTAGCCTATCAGAAGCTTCTAAAGCCATGAAATCATTTTCGGGAATTTTCCAAGCTTTTTAAAGGCACAGTCAACTTAGTGTATGTAAACTTCTGACCCACTGGAATTGTGATACAGTGAATTATAAGTGAAATAATCTGTCTGTAAACAATTGTTGGAAAAATTACTTGTGTCATGCACAAAGTAGATGTCCTAACCGACTTGCCAAAACTATAGTTTGTTAACAAGAAATTTGTGGAGTGGTTGAAAAATGAGTTTTAATGACTCCAACCTAAGTGTATGTAAACTTCCGACTTCAACTGTACAGATACACATACATACATATAAATACATATATATACACATACATACATATACAGTGGGGAGAACAAGTATTTGATACACTGCCGTTTTCCTACTTACAAAGCATGTAGAGGTCTGTAATTTTTATCATAGGTACACTTCAACTGTGAGAGACGGAATCTAAAACAAAAATCCAGAAAATGACATTGTATGATTTTGAAGTAATTCATTTGCATTTTATTGCATGACATAAGTATTTGATCACCTACCAACCAGTAAGAATTCCGGCTCTCACAGACCTGTTAGTTTTTCTTTAAGAAGCCCTCCTGTTCTCCACTCATTACCTGTATTAACTGCACCTGTTTGAACTTGTTAGCTGTATAAAAGACACCTGTCCACACACTCAATCAAACAGACTCCAACCTCTCCGCAATGGCCAAGAACAGAGAGCTGTGTAAGGACATCAGGGATAAAATTGTAGACCTGCACAAGGCTGGGATGGGCTACAGGACAATAGGCAAGCAGCTTGGTGAGAAGGCAACAACTGTTGGCGCAATTATTAGAAAATTGAAGAAGTTCAAGATGACGGTCAATCACCCTTGGTCTGGGGCTCCATGCAAGATCTCACCTCGTGGGGCATCAATGATCATGAGGAAGGTGAGGGATCAGCCCAGAACTACACGGCAGGTCCTGGTCAATGACCTGAAGAGAGCTGGGACCACAGTCTCAAAGGAAACCATTAGTAACACACTACGCCGTCATGGATTAAAATCCTACAGCGCACGCAAGGTCCCCCTGCTCAAGCCAGCGCATGTCCAGGCCCGTCTGAAGTTTGCCAATGACCATCTGGATGACCCAGAGGAGGAATGGGAGAAGGTCATGTGGTCTGATGAGACAAAAATAGAGCTTTTTGGTCTAAACTCCTTCGCCGTGTTTGGAGGAAGAAGAAGGATGAGTACAACCCCAAGAACACCATCCCAACCGTGAAGCATGGAGGTGGAAACATCATTCTTTGGGGATGCTTTTCTGCAAAGGGGACAGGACGACTGCATCGTATTGAGGGGACGATGGATGGGCCATGTATCGCGAGATCTTGGCCAACAACCTCCTTCCCTCAGTAAGAGCATTGAAGATGGGTCGTGGCTGGGTCTTCCAGCATGACAACGACCCGAAAAACACAGCCAGGACAACTAAGGAGTGGCTCCGTAAGAAGCATCTCAAGGTCCTGGAGTGGCCTAGCCAGTCTCCAGACCTTAACCCAATAGAAAATATTTGGAGGGAGCTGAAAGTCCGTATTGCACAGCAACAGCCCCGAAACCTGAAGGATCTGGAGAAGGTCTGTATGGAGGAGTGGGCCAAAATCCCTGCTGCAGTGTGTGCAAACCTGGTCAAGACCTACAGGAAACTTATGATCTCTGTAATTGCAAACAAAGGTTTCTGTACCAAATATTAAGTTCTGCTTTTCTGATGTATCAAATACTTATGTCATGCAATAAAATGCAAATTAATTACTTAAAAATCATACAATGTGATTTTCTGGATTTTTGCTTTAGATTCCGTCTCTCACAGTTGAAGTGTACCTATGATAAAAAATTACAGACCTCTACATGCTTTGTACGTAGGAAAACCTGCAAAATCGACAGTGTATCAAATACTTGTTCTTCCCACTGTATACATTTCCCTTTATTACTTTCCAACCCCACCACCCCTTCCCTAATTGGAGTAAACTAGTGGACAACAATGCTTAGGCCTCTACTTCCATCTTATAAATACTATATACATTTTATGGACACAGTCAATTTTACAATAATTGTATTTTGTTTGTTTTTACTCCTGAACTTCCTCTACCCTCAACCTCTCCGATCATTTTCATGATGTCCATCCGGTTTGCTTCTATATGCCATATCTTTCTAACTGTGCTCTTTCACAAAAGCTCTCAACCTATAACCTATATACTTATTATGGACACAGTATGCTTTACATTAGTTATCCTGTTGTTATTAGTTGTTGTTAGTTGTTATTAGTCCCATCCTTTAACTCCATTCAACACCTCCCATCTACCTCTTAACACCGCATCCATATTGGATTTCTATTTGCCATATATTTTCAACTGTCCTGTGACGTTTTACAAAAGTTCTGAACCCTTCTATTCTCATTGTTTCTACAGATTGTAAATTGAAAATAAACATTTTTGCTAAAAGTATTATATTATTGATCGATTGACTATGACTTTTCAGATCACCCAGTAGTGCTATCTGCAGGGTTAGCTCCAGGTAAATATTGCAATCCTTTAGCCATTCCTGGACCTGTGTCCAAAACAAGCTACAAATGGACAGTACCAATACAAATTATCTAATGATTCTGTCTCTTCGCAGCAAAATCTGCAGAGCTGGGAAGACTGTATCCCCCATATAAATAACATTCTAATGCTAGCAAGAATTTGGTATATTAATTGAAATTGAATAATTCTAAGTTTTGAATCTGGCGTCGTTTTGCGTATCAGTTCATAAACACTATGCCATGGAATCGGTATGTCAAAAATCTCTTCCCAACTATTTTGCAATCTATATGGGACGGCTGTCAATTCTTTGGTCCTTAAATGAAACTGGTATACTTTTTTATTTATCACAATTTTCTTTAACCAATTATGTTCTTTAATCAATGATGTTATTTAATGCAGGGCCGACAGACAAGTTTCTTACTTTTTCCCCATTCCACTTTCCGCTTCCATTTTTGCGGTAATGCTGCAATTATTTAGTTGTAATTTTGGGTAAAGCAGACATTTCCGTATGTTTTTGTTAGCTGCATGTGAGACATAACTCCACCAATCCTACCTATGATAAAATTTACGAAGATTATACTTTTTTTTTTTATAAAGAAATAATGTTTGTTTTTTATCAATTACTATATTTGAGTTGAACCACAATATTTGTTGGATTATTTGTTCTGTCGATTCTGGAGGATTAAATTGAAATTGCAACCAACTTTCTATGGCTTGTTTTAGAAATGGTGATATTTGGGAGATTATTTCCTTTTCAAATAACTGAAAGTGAGAGGTTGTAATCTGAATAAAGGGGAAA
>NW_025536268.1:0-5000 GCF_020615455.1 Coregonus clupeaformis
ACATATATATATATACATATATATACATACATATATATATATACATATATATACATATATATATATATATACATATATATATATATACATATATATATATATAACATATATATATATATATATACACATATATATATATACATACATATATATACATATATATATACACATACATATATATACATACATATATATACATACACATATATACATACACATATATACATACACACATATATATATATATACATATATATATATATATATATATACACACACAGTATTTGCAACCATCTCAGTGAACTAATCCATTGCGGAGGCGGAGGCTAACAGCCAATACAAGCTTGATTGGAAAATGTGGTGGGAGGCTCCGTATTCAGGGTGTGACGCAATAGCGGAGCCTCCAGAGGCATGCAGAGGCCAAATTGTGTAACAACGCGGAGAGCTCTGTATAGCGCCGCATTGACATGATTGGTTGATGGTAGGTGGGGGGGGTGGTACATCCTGTATAAACAACAAACTCACTTCCTTGACAAACAGCTCTGCACTGCACAAGAAGGATGAAGGCCCTGACTTCTGCTGAGGCCACATCATGCTGCACGGCCCAATGCATACGTCGGATTGACCCTGCGCCCCGATGCACAAGGCACGTCTCTCTCCAGAATGCCCTTCTCTCCCGCCAATTTGTGCACATTCATTGTTTCATAACTTCATTGTGTGATTGTTAGTGTATATATCAATTCCCCATTACATATAAATCACCAGTAGTACATTTACCGTTAATTCCTATCATTTCTAATCTACAATGTTTGTTACTTTAGTTATGGTAATTTATTTTTAACGCATTCAATATTATTATTCCAGTCTTCCCGTTCTCATTGTGGGAGTGGGACACGTTGTTTGCAGAGCGCACAACCTGCTACGCTTGTGTGAAACAAGTTAAGGACGCGCACCTGATTACTCATAGAAGGAGGCCTATAGACTACCTGGCCTCGCGCTCAAATGTAGGCCCATAAATGTGCCCTTTTGGGGATCTGATAGTATTTCTGATTGGCTTAACGCACCACCACTAATGACCTGTGGCGCTTCTCAAAAGTAATATTTTCTTCACCTCCAACAGCAAGCAAACAAAGTCTGTTTTTACATCCATTGAGAATTACAATAGTGTCTCAATGTATTTAGAAAAATCTTTCCAGCTCTCTCCATTTCGATAACCACTCAGCGTGAAAGGGGAAAAATGTCATGACAATGATTTTGAGATATGAAGACGTTATTATAAATTAAATAAAACTGTGCATATGAAAACCGTAACTGGCACGCAGATTGGTAGAAATGGTAAGATAAATTGGCATTCAACATTCGAAAGGGTGCCGACTCCTCATGTAGCCAATTACCGCAACTGCAGGAGAGTAATGGCGGGAGGAGAATAGTTGGTCAGGTTAAGTTGTTTTTCTTCTGGTTATCTAGATTTCTGGCACCCTCTTGAGGCATTTGTCTTATTTCATCAAACCGTCAACTAAAAAGCATCAGACAAGCTCAATGCATATAGTTGATTTTATTAAAACACATAGAGTGTGTCTATATATTGAAAAATACACGTTTTCATTTTGACCAATCGATTGGTCGAAAAAACAGATGACTTACGGTCAACCAATTTTTAAAAAATAATAATTTTCGGGGACAGCCCTAGGTGACTTATTTAAAACCAGCACTTAGATACTGGAGAGCAGCACTTCGATATCGGAGAGCAGCACTTAAGATATCGGAGAGCAGCACTTAAGATATCGGAGAGCAGCACTTAAGATATCGGAGAGCAGCACTTCAGATATCGGAGAGCAGCACTACTGTAACTGTAGTGTCTTCCCTAATAGAGTCGGAGTGTTGTCTGATGTTAGACAGAACCTCAGGAGGTCTGATGTTAGCTACCTCTACCTGTTTTACAACACCACTTAGATCAACCAGGCATGCTGTAACTAGACTATAAAATACCTGCTAGAGACAGAACCTCGGGAGGTCTAACGTTAGCTACCGCTCCTCTACCGCTCCACCACCTGTCCTAGTGTTTGTATACCTGTACTCTCTCCATTATTTAATACCTTGTTGTCACAAAACAAGTGTGTGTGTGTGTGTGTGTGTGTGTGTGTGTGTATGTGTGTGTGTGTGTGTGTTTTCTCTGCGTCCCTGTGCTGCATGAAGGAGTAGTGACAGGTAGATAATGTCCGAATGAATAATTCAAAATGGTGCCCTCTACGGCACGGTGAGATGGTGAGCTAGCAAGCTAAACTACATCACTGGAAGAGTAAAACATGGGAAAGGTGTAAATAAATCAGGAGAGAAGATCTGGACTAATAGACGACAACCCAACAGAGGAGGGAGTCCCCTGCTGCTTCTGTCTGGTTGGTTAACCTTATTAAAGAACCACCATGATACTGTGGCTCTCCTCTGCATAGTGATACTATACAGGACTATGATAGCTCTCCAGTGGTATTAGTCCTAGACTATGATAGCTCTCCAGTGGTATTAGTCCTAGACTATGATAGCTCTCCAGTGGTATTAGTCCTAGACTATGATAGCTCTCCAGTGGTATTAGTCCTAGACTATGATAGCTCTCCAGTGGTATTAGTCCTAGACTATGATAGCTCTCCAGTGGTAATAGTCCTAGACTATGATAGCTCTCCAGAGGTATTAGTCCTAGACTATGATAGCTCTCCAGTGGTATTAGTCTAGACTATGATAGCTCTCAGTGGTATTAGTCCTAGACTATGATAGCTCTCCAGTGGTATTAGTCCTAGACTATGATATCTCTCCAGTGGTATTAGTCCTAGACTATGATAGCTCTCCAGTGGTATTAGTCCTAGACTATGATAGCTCTCCAGTGGTATTAGTCCTAGACTATGATAGCTCTCCAGTGGTATTAGTCCTAGACTATGATAGCTCTCCAGTGGTATTAGTCCTAGACTATGATAGCTCTCCAGTGGTATTAGTCCTAGACTATGATAGCTCTCCAGTGGTATTAGTCCTAGACTATGATAGCTCTCCAGTGGTATTAGTCCTAGACTATGATAGCTCTCCAGTGGTATTAGTCCTAGACTATGATAGCTCTCCAGTGGTATTAGTCCTAGACTATGATAGCTCTCCAGTGGTATTAGTCCTAGACTATGATAGCTCTCCAGTGGTATTAGTCCTAGACTATGATAGCTCTCCAGTGGTATTAGTCCTAGACTATGATAGCTCTCCAGTGGTATTAGTCCTAGACTATGATAGCTCTCCAGTGGTATTAGTCCTAGACTATGATAGCTCTCCAGTGGTAATAGTCCTAGACTATGATAGCTCTCCAGAGGTATTAGTCCTAGACTATGATAGCTCTCCAGTGGTATTAGTCTAGACTATGATAGCTCTCCAGTGGTATTAGTCCTAGACTATGATATCTCTCCAGTGGTATTAGTCCTAGACTATGATATCTCTCCAGTGGTATTAGTCCTAGACTATGATAGCTCTCCAGTGGTATTAGTCCTAGACTATGATAGCTCTCCAGTGGTATTAGTCCTAGACTATGATAGCTCTCCAGTGGTATTAGTCCTAGACTATGATAGCTCTCCAGTGGTATTAGTCCTAGACTATGATAGCTCTCCAGTGGTATTAGTCCTAGACTATGATAGCTCTCCAGTGGTGTTAGTCCTAGACTATGATAGCTCTCCAGTGGTATTAGTCCTAGACTATGATAGCTCTCCAGTGGTATTAGCCCTAGACTATGATAGCTCTCCAGTGGTATTAGTCCTAGACTATGATAGCTCTCCAGTGGTATTAGTCCTAGACTATGATAGCTCTCCAGTGGTATTAGTCCTAGACTATGATAGCTCTCCAGTGGTATTAGTCCTAGACTATGATAGCTCTCCAGTGGTATTAGTCCTAGACTATGATAGCTCTCCAGTGGTATTAGTCCTAGACTATGATAGCTCTCCAGTGGTATTAGTCATATACTATGACAGCTCTCCAGTGGTATTAGTCCTAGACTATGATAGCTCTCCAGAGGTATTAGTCCTAGACTATGACAGCTCTCCAGTGGTATTAGTCCTAGACTATGATAGCTCTCCAGTGGTATTAGTCCTAGACTATGATAGCTCTCCAGTGGTATTAGTCCTAGACTATGATAGCTCTCCAGTGGTATTAGTCCTAGACTATGATAGCTCTCCAGTGGTATTAGTCCTAGACTATGATAGCTCTCCAGTGGTATTAGTCCTAGACTATGATAGCTCTCCAGTGGTATTAGTCCTAGACTATGATAGCTCTCCAGTGGTATTAGTCCTAGACTATGATAGCTCTCCAGTGGTGTTAGTCCTAGACTATGATAGCTCTCCAGTGGTATTAGTCCTAGACTATGATAGCTCTCCAGTGGTATTAGTCCTAGACTATGACAGCTCTCCAGTGGTATTAGTCCTAGACTATGATAGCTCTCCAGAGGTATTAGTCCTAGACTATGATAGCTCTCCAGTGGTATTAGTCCTAGACTATGACAGCTCTCCAGTGGTATTAGTCCTAGACTATGACAGCTCTCCAGTGGTATTAGTCCTAGACTATGATAGCTCTCCAGTGGTATTAGTCCTAGACTATGATAGCTCTCCAGTGGTATTAGTCCTAGACTATGATAGCTCTCCAGTGGTATTAGTCCTAGACTATGATAGCTCTCCAGTGGTATTAGTCCTAGACTATGATAGCTCTCCAGTGGTATTAGTCCTAGACTATGATAGCTCTCCAGTGGTATTAGTCCTAGACTATGACAGCTCTCCAGTGGTATTAGTCCTAGACTATGATAGCTAGCTCTACAATGACTTACAGCCCAATACTACTACTACTGAATCCACTCTATAAACACAGCCAGCCAGCCAGCCACATATAAACCGTCTGAGTATAATAAACTATCCAGCTGCTAACGACACCAATAACAGCATACAGGACAGGGACTCAAGTGTTAAATGTGAGAGAATCTATGCTGCGGTCTA
>NW_025536268.1:10000-15000 GCF_020615455.1 Coregonus clupeaformis
TCTATCACAGTGCCATCCGTTTTGTCTCCAAAGCCCCATACGCTACCCACCACTGTGACCTGTACGCTCTTGTTGGCTGGTCCTCACTACATGTTCGTCGTCAAACCCACTGGCTCCAGGCCATCTATAAATCACTGCTAGGCAAATCCCCGCCTTATCTTAGCTCATTGGTCACCATAGCAGCACCCACCCGTAGTCTGCGCTCCAGCAGGTATATCTCACTGGTCATTCCCAAAGCCAACACCTCCTTTGGCCGCCATTCCTTCCAGTTCTCTGCTGCCAATGACTGGAACGAATTGCAAAAATATCTGAAGCTGGAGACACTTATCTCCCTCACTAACTTTAAGCATCAGTTGTCAGAGCACCTTACCGATCACTGCACCTGTACACAGCCCATCTGAAATTAGCCCGCCCAACTACCTCATCCCTATATTGTTATTTATTTTGCTCATTTGCACCCCAGTATCTCTATTTGCACATAATCTCTTGCACATCTAGCATTCCAGTGTTAATACTAATTGTAATTATTTTGCACTATGGCCTATTTATTGCCTTACCTCCATAACTTGCTACATTTGCACACACTGTATATATATTTTCTGTTGTATTTTTGACTTTATGTTTTTTTTTTACCCCATATGTAACTCTGTGTTGTTGTTTTTATCGCACTGCTTTGCTTTATCTTGGCCAGGTCGCAGTTGTAAATGAGAACTTGTTCTCAACTGGCTTACCTGGTTAAATAAAGGTTAAATAAATAAATAAATAAAAAAAACACTGCAGCCTCCCCCCTGTTATAACACACTGCAGCCTCCCCCCTGTTATAACACACTGCAGCCTCCCCCCTGTTATAACACACTGCAGCCTCCCCCTGTTATAACACACTGCAGCCTCCCCCTGTTATAACACACTGCAGCCTCCCCCCTGTTATAACACACTGCAGCCTCCCCCTGTTATAACACACTGCAGCCTCCCCCCTGTTATAACACACTGCAGCCTCCCCCTGTTATAACACACTGCAGCCTCCCCCCTGTTATAACACACTGCAGCCTCCCCCCTGTTATAACACACTGCAGCCTCCCCCTGTTATAACACACTGCAGCCTCCCCCTGTTATAACACACTGCAGCCTCCCCCTGTTATAACACACTGCAGCCTCCCCCCTGTTATAACACACTGCAGCCTCCCCCCTGTTATAACACACTGCAGCCTCCCCCCTGTTATAACACACTGCAGCCTCCCCACTGTTATAACACACTGCAGCCTCCCCCCTGTTATAACACACTGCAGCCTCCCCCTGTTATAACACACTGCAGCCTCCCCCCTGTTATAACACACTGCAGCCTCCCCCCTGTTATAACACACTGCAGCCTCCCCCCCTGTTATAACACACTGCAGCCTCCCCCTGTTATAACACACTGCAGCCTCCCCCCTGTTATAACACACTGCAGCCTCCCCCCTGTTATAACACACTGCAGCCTCCCCCCTGTTATAACACACTGCAGCCTCCCCACTGTTATAACACACTGCAGCCTCCCCCCTGTTATACAGTGAGGGAAAAAAAGTATTTGATCCCCTGCTGATTTTGTACGTTTGCCCACTGACAAAGACATGATCAGATACTTTTAATGGTAGGTTTATTTGAACAGTGAGAGACAGAATAACAACAAAAAAATCCAGAAAAACAGATTTCAAAAATGTTATATATTGATTTGCATTTTAATGAGGGAAATAAGTATTTGACCCCTCTGCAAAACATGACTTAGTACTTGGTGGCAAAACCCTGGTTGGCAATCAGAGGTCAGACGTTTCTTGTAGTCGGCCACCAGGTTTGCACACATCTCAGGAGGGATTTTGTTCCACTCCTCTTTGCAGATCGTCATTAAGGTTTCGAGGCTGACGTTTGGCAACTCGAACCTTCAGCTCCCTCCACAGATGTTCTATGGGATTAAGGTCTGGAGACTGGTTAGGCCACTCTAGGACCTTAATGTGCTTCTTCTTGAGCCACTCCTTTGTTGCCTTGGCCGTGTGTTTTGGGTCATTGTCATGCTGGAATACCCATCCACAACCCATTTTCAATGCCCTGGCTGAGGGAAGGAGGTTCTCACACAAGATTTGACGGTACATGGCCCCGTCCATTGTCCCTTTGATGCGGTGAAGTTGTCCTGTCCCCTTAGCAGAAAAACACCCCCAAAGCATAATGTTTCCACCTCCATGTTTGACGGTGGGGATGGTGTTCTTGGGGTCATAGGCAGCATTCCTCCTCTTCCAAACACGGCGAGTTCAGTTGATGCCAAAGAGCTTGATTTTGGTCTCATCTGACCACAACACTTTCACCCAGTTCTCCTCTGAATCATTCAGACGTTCATTGGCAAACTTCAGACGGCCCTGTATATGTGCTTTCTTGAGCAGGGGGACCTTGCAGGCGCTGTAGGATTTCAGTCCTTCACGGCGTAGTGTGTTACCAATTGTTTTCTTGGTGACTATGGTCCCAGCTGCCTTGAGATCATTGACAAGATCCTCCCGTGTAGTTCTGGGCTGATTCCTCACCGTTCTCATGATCATTGCAACTCCAACGAGGTGAGATCTTGCATGGAGCCCCAGGCCGGGGGAGATTGACAGACCTTTTGTGTTTCTTCCATTTGCGAATAATCGCACCAACTGTTGTCACCTTCTCACCAAGCTGCTTGGCGATGGTCTTGTAGCCCATTCCATCCTACACACTGCAGCCTCCGTCCCATCTAGCTGGACAACAGATACTGAGCACAGTGTCACTGTTAAGATGAATCACCAGAGGAATAGCATGGATCGATGGCTGGATCATTTGGCTAACCAACGCTGGGTCTGTCACCATGGGTGGGGGGTTAGGCTCCAGGTTCAGGAAACATTTAGGCTCCAGAGCTAACCACTCTATATCACTTGGTCTAACCGTAATACCGCCATATTATAGCTACTAGTATGCTATTTGACGGTGGGTAATTGATTTAGGGGAAACGTTGTTTTTAAAGCCCAACTTTCTTCTTCTGACATTTAATGGCAACACACAACAACATACTTTTTGATACATACTGGCAACAACAAGCAACAGTACAGATGTTTCCAGAGCTACTTGAAGAACGTCTTTACCGTTTCCTTGCCAACAGCCATTAAAAAACAGCCTCTCTCTCGATATTAGTTCACGCTATTACAATTAATATTTAATCTCACTTCATTTCAGCTGCTTAACGAGCTGGACCATATGCCTGATCTTATGGGGAAGGAAGCCCTGGTGTTAGGAAAAAACGTCCAAAATGGCACCCTACTATCTATTTACCGGTAGTGCGCTACATAGTGAATAGGGTGGCATTTGGGATGCAGCCTTAGTAGTTGTTGATCGGCTTGTAACAGGTTTCAACAGGACACCAAGGACACCCTTGTGTTGGCGGTACAGCTGTAAAAGACGATATACATGTTGAACATGCGTGAGTATATCCCAAAACCTCTACACTAATAGGACTTGAAAGTTTAGAGATGGTACCGCTAAACTCAAGAGATGTTCATTTACAGTGTGAACAGCAGGCAGGCCTCTTGACTAGCACTTCAAACATTCACTAACACACACACTAACACACACTAACACACACTAACACTAACACACTAACACACACTAACACACTAACATACACTAACACACACACTAACACACTAACACACTAACACACTAACATACACTAACACTAACACACACTAACACACTAACATACACTAACACTAACACACTAACACACACTAACACACTAACATACACTAACACTAACACACTAACACACACTAACACACTAACATACACTAACACTAACACACTAACACACACTAACACACACTAACACTAACACACTAACACACACTAACACACTAACATACACTAACACTAACACACACTAACACTAACACACTAACACACACTAACACACTAACATACACTAACACTAACACACTAACACACACTAACACACTAACATACACTAACACTAACACACACTAACACACTAACACTAACACACACACACACTTACGGTAACACACACTAACGCTAACACACACTAACACTAACACACTAATACACACACTCATTCACACACACACACACACACTCACATACACACACTAATACACACACACACACACACACACACACACACTAACACACACACATACTAACACACACTAACACACACACTCACACTAACACACTCACACACACACACACAAACACTAACAAACACACACACACTCTCACACTCACACACTAACACACACACAAACACTAACACACACACACACACACACACTAACACACACACACACACTAACTTACACATTTTACATTACATTTTAGTCATTTAGCAGACGTTCTTATCCAGAGCGACTTACAGGAGCAATTAGGGTTAAGTGCCTTGCTCAAGGGCACATTTACGTCATTTAGCAGACGCTCTTATCCAGAGCGACTACAAATTGGTGCATTCACCCTATAGCCAGTGGGATAACCACTTTACAATTATACTTCTTTTTTTTTTTTTCTTTTTTTTTTTTGGGGGGGAGAGGGGTAGAAGGATTACTTTATCCTATCCCAGGTGTTCCTTAAAGAGGACACACACACTAACACTAACACACACACTAACACACATACACTTACACACACACACTCACTCACTCACACACACACACACACACACACACACTAACACACACACCTAAAAACAAGCCTTGTTCACAGCCACATGCTGTGTTTTCAAACATACACTAGGTTTAGTGATATCTGTTAGCTATAGAAGGCCAGGCAGTGTGTCAGTGGAAGGGGAGTAAGGGGTCATGGATTCAGGCATTGCGTGATTGCATGCGGACGTGTGAGTGTGTGTGTGTGTGTGAGTGTGTGTGTGTGTGTGTTAGTGTGTGTGTGTGTGTGTGTGAGTGTGTGTGTGTGTGTGTATGTGTGTGTGTGTGTGTGTGTGTGTGTGTGTGAGT
>NW_025536268.1:20000-25000 GCF_020615455.1 Coregonus clupeaformis
CCTTGTGTCCACTCTCCCCTGATCCAACCCAACCTATCACAGCACATGAGCACCAGAGTGTGAGTGTTGACTCTAAGAGCCCTGAACACAATCACAGCTCAGTGGGAGGCCAGTAGACCCCACACAACATGGCTGGACATGTCCCAAATGGCACCATATTCCCTTTAGAGGGCATATAGGGCCACTATGTAGGGAAAAGTGTGCCATTTGGAACGCAACCGCTGCAACAGAAACACGGCTTTGAAAAACAGCTTTTCTCTGCTCAATATAAAAGCTACACAACCCCCCTAACAACCTCTATGGGTGCTGTGGCAGCAGTTAAAGGGAGCAGATAACAACCTGAATAGTGTGTTTAGCCCTGTGGGGATCGTACATGGGCCCGCCGCTAGCTAGCTAACCCAACCACCATAACGTGAGAGAGGAGAGGGAGACAGAATGAGAATGAGAGAGAATGAGAGAGGGGAGAAAGAGGGAATGAGAGAAAAGAGAGAGGATGAGAGAGAATGAGAGAGAGGAGAGAGGGGAGAGGAGAGAAAGAATGAGAGAGAAGGGAGAGAATGAGAGAGGAGAGAGAGGAGAGGAGAGAGAGAATGAGAGAGAAGGGAGAAAATGAGAGAGTGAATGAGAGAGGAGAGAGAGAGGAGAGAGAGAATGAGAGAGAAGGGAGAGAATGAGAGAGGAGAGAGAGGAGAGGAGATAGAGAATGAGAGAGAAGGGAGATCATGAGAGAGTGAATGAGAGAGGAGAGAGAGAATGAGAGAGAAGGGAGAGAAGAGAGTGAATGAGAGAGGAGAGAGAGAGAGGAGAGAGAGAGGAGAGAATGAGAGAGAAGGGAGAGAATGAGAGAGTACAGAGGATGAGAGAGAGGAGGGAGAGAATGAGAGAGAGAATGAGAGAGGGAATGAGAGAGGAGAGAAAGAGGAGAGAAAGAGATGCTATATTCTCAACTCTCCCAAATTGAAACATGATCAGAAAAGTGATTCCTTTTCTTTCTCTCTCTCTCCTTCGTTCTTTCTTCTCACAAAGAGAGCGAGAGAGAGAGAGAGAGACTCTCAGGAGTGGATAAGAGGGAGGGAGAGAGAGAGGAAGGAGGAGAGGGAGAGAGAGAGAGAGAGGAAGGAGGAGAGTGAGGGAGAGAGAGGAAGGAGGAGAGGGAGGGAGAGAGAGAGGAAGGAGGAGAGGGAGGGAGAGAGAGAGGAAGGAGGAGAGGGAGAGAGACTCTCAGGAGTGGATAAGAGGGAGGGAGAGAGAGAGGAAGGAGGAGAGGGAGAGAGAGAGAGAGGAAGGAGGAGAGGGAGGGAGAGAGAGAGGAAGGAGGAGGGAGGGAGAGAGAGAGGGAAGGAGGAGAGGGAGGGAGAGAGAGGAAGGAGGGGAGGGAGGGAGGGAGAGAGACTCTCAGGAGTGGAGAAGAGGGAGGGAGAGAGAGAGGAAGGAGGAGAGGGAGGGAGAGAGAGAGGAAGGAGGAGAGGGAGGGAGAGAGAGAGGAAGGAGGAGAGGGAGGGAGAGAGAGAGGAAGGAGGAGAGGGAGGGAGAGAGAGAGGAAGGAGAAGAGGGAGGGAGAGAGAGACAGGAAGGAGGAGAGGGAGGGAGAGAGAGACAGGAAGGAGGAGAGGGAGGGAGAGAGAGAGGAAGGAGAAGAGGGAGGGAGAGAGAGACAGGAAGGAGGAGAGGGAGGGAGAGAGAGAGGAAGGAGGAGAGGGAGGGAGAGAGAGGAAGGAGGAGAGGGAGGGAGAGAGAGGAAGGAGGAGAGGGAGGGAGAGAGAGAGAGAGGAAGGAGGAGAGGGAGGGAGAGAGAGAGACTCTCAGGAGTGGAGAAGAGGGAGGGAGAGAGAGACAGGAAGGAGGAGAGTGAGAGAGAGAGAGAGAGACAGGAAGGAGGAGAGGGAGAGAGAGAGGGAGGAAGGGAGAGAGGAAGGAGGAGAGGGAGGGAGAGAGAGAGGAAGGAGGAGAGGGAGAGAGAGAGAGGAAGGAGAAGAGGGAGGGAGAGAGAGAGAGAGGAAGGAGTAGAGGGAGGGAGAGAGAGAGGAAGGAGGAGAGGGAGGGAGAGAGAGAGGAAGGAGAAGAGGGAGGGAGAGAGAGAGGAAGGAGGAGAGGGAGGGAGAGAGAGAGGAAGGAGGAGAGGGAGGGAGAGAGAGAGGAAGGAGGAGAGGGAGGGAGAGAGAGAGAGGGAGGGAGAGAGGCAGACTGAATATATTGATTTAAGAACTATTTCCTTTCACAGGATAGATCAGATCAGTGAATAAAACTAAAAATGAAGTAAAAGTAAAAACAGGCGAGAGACCGTGTGGCGGCCGGTAGGATCATTACTACTCACCTCAAAATGGCCGAAAGACAATTGTTTCTATCAAACCGTACTTTGATTATTGGATTTGATGAAAAAAATACACTGCTCAATAAAATAAAGGGAACACTAAAATAACACATCCTAGATCTGAATGAATGAAATCATCTTATTAAATACTTTTTTTCTTTACATAGTTGAATGTGCTGACAACAAAATCACACAAAAATTATCAATGGAAATCAAATTTATCAACCCATGGAGGTCTGGATTTGGAGTCACCCTCAAAATTAAAGTGGAAAACCACACTACAGGCTGGTCCAACTTTGATGTAATGTCCTTAAAAATGAGGCTCAGTAGTGTTTGTTGCCTCCACGTGCCTGTATGACCTCCCTACAACGCCTGGGCATGCTCCTGATGAGGTGGCGGATGGTCTCCTGAGGGATCTCCTCCCAGACCTGGACTAAAGCATCCGCCAACTCCTGGACAGTCTGTGGTGCAACGTGGCGTTGGTGGATGGAGCGAGACATGATGTCCCAGATGTGCTCAATTGGATTCAGGTCTGGGGAACGGGCGGGCCAGTCCATAGCATCAATGCCTTCCTCTTGCAGGAACTGCTGACACACTCCAGCCACATGAGGTCTAGCATTGTCTTGCATTAGGAGGAACCCAGGGCCAACCGCACCAGCATATGGTCTCACAAGGGGTCTGAGGATCTCATCTCGGTACCTAATGGCAGTCAGGCTACCTCTGGCGAGCACATGGAGGGCTGTGCGGCCCCCCAAAGAAATGCTACCCCACACCATGACTGACCCACCGCCAAACCGGTCTGTCACGTGCTCAGTGTGAACCTGCTTTCATCTGTGAAGAGCACAGGGTGCCAGTGGCAAATTTGCCAATCTTGGTGTTCTCTGGCAAATGCCAAACGTCCTGCACGATGTTGGGCTGTAAGCACAACCCCCACCTGTGGACGTCGGGCCCTCATACCACCCTCATGGAGTCTGTTTCTGACCGTTTGAGCAGACACATGCACATTTGTGGCCTGCTGGAGGTCATTTTGCAGGGCTCTGGCAGTGCTCCTCCTGCTCCTCCTTGCACAAAGGCGGAGGTAGCAGTCCTGCTGCTGGGTTGTTGCCCTCCTACGGCCTCCTCCACGTCTCCTGATGTACTGGCCTGTCTCCTGGTAGCGCCTCCATGCTCTGGACACTACGCTGACAGACACAGCAAACCTTCTTGCCACAGCTCGCATTGATGTGCCATCCTGGATGAGCTGCACTACATTTTAGTCATTTAGCAGACGCTCTTATCCAGAACGACTTACAGTTAGTGCATACATTATTTTTTTATCGAACCCACAACCCTGGCGTTGCAAACGCCATGCTCTACCAACTGAGCTACATCCCCTGCCGGCCATTCCCTCCCCTACCCTGGACGACGCTGGGCAAATTGTGCGCGCCGCCCCATGGGTCTCCCGGTCGCGGCCGGCTACGACAGAGCCTGGATTCGAACCAGGATCTCTAGTGGCACAGCTAGCACTGCGATGCAGTGCCTTAGACCACTGCGCCACTCGGGAGTACACTGCACTACCTGAGCCACTTGTGTGGGTTGTAGACTCCGTCTCATGCTACCACTAGAGTGAAAGCACCGCCAGCATTCAAAAGTGACCAAAACATCAGCCAGGAAGCATAGGAACTGAGAAGTGGTCTGTGGTCACCACCTGCAAACCAGTCCTTTATTGGGGGTGTCTTGCTAATTGCCTATAATTTCCACCTGTTGTCTATTCCATTTGCACAACAGCATGTGAAATGTATTGTCAATCAGTGTTGCTTCCTAAGTGGACAGTTTGATTTCACAGAAGTGT
This sequence comes from Coregonus clupeaformis, assembly GCF_020615455.1. NCBI lineage: Eukaryota > Metazoa > Chordata > Actinopteri > Salmoniformes > Salmonidae > Coregonus > Coregonus clupeaformis. The sequence continues at coordinate 24,143 of NW_025536268.1, forward strand.
GATTGACTTGGAGTTACATTGTGTTGTTTAAGTGTTCCCTTTTTTTTTTGAGCAGTGTATATATACACTTTCTCATAACAGTCTACTCTAATGCCAAACACGTTAAAAAAAATAAAATAAAAAATAAAATGTTGATGGCCACGATTAAAAATGAGCTACATTTTTGTATTCCTCAACTGGTAATTGAAGTGCGCTTCCCATTTGCCATTCGAGTGCATAGGCTATAGGCAACGGTAGGCAGGCTATCAGCGCATCACATTACCACTTTGCAATGAGCTGGAGGCAGCATGCATTTTGAAAACATACTTAATTGTTTGACACCTGAAGGCTTAACTTCATATGAGGCACTTATCTTACCTTACTTCAAAGTATCCTACATCCAAAATCCGAACATATCGTGGAGGCAATCATTTTATAAAGACTCCCAAATAAGCCATTGCGATCAGTAGCCTATTTTTTTTCATGTTCTATTGGTTTTCGAATCAACTTTCTTTCATTGACAAAGGCACAATCCGAGTCATATTAGCAACCCGTGCTAGCTGTTGCATCTTTAGATCTCCCCTCTCAATTTCAAATGGATATTTTCATCATAGATTGACATTTGTTAAATTGTCTTGTTGGCTGAGGAAAAGTTCATGTGGACAGTTATTCTAACATTTTCAAAGTGCGGATCGGAATTCGGTAAAAAAAGGAAGCACGCCGTTGAATTGCCATAACCTAAATGTGATTTCTGTCATTCTGAGCACTGTGGGGTGGATGCCCTAATCAGGTTACTCACCCTATGCATATGGGTCCGGTATATTTCTCAAATGTCCAGTAAATTAAAATGCAGCCGGTCAAATGTCCAGGGGCCACATT
>NW_025536268.1:30000-40000 GCF_020615455.1 Coregonus clupeaformis
GATACAGAGAAAGAGAGATACAGAGAGAGAGATACAGAGACAGAGAGAGAGAGAGTCTTAATATATCCAATCACAGCGTTGTCCAGGAGTGTAAAGGTTGAAGAGACCTTGATTCTAGATAAGAACTTAACAAGACGCGGACGCGGCTTATAGCGGTACAACACAATTTATGGCGCTCAGACAAAATCAATAAGGAACACTAGCCACTTCATCTGGGGAGTAGGAGCTATCCAACACCATGACACACCTCTCCTTCAATATGGACACTCACCTCTCTAGATAGGGGGGGAGAGAGAGAGAGAGAGAGAGAGAGAGAGAGAGAGAGAGAGAGAGAGAGAGAGAGAGAGAGAGAGAGAGAGAGAGAGAGAGAGAGAGAGAGAGAGAGAGAGAGAGAGAGAGGAAGAGAGGAAGAGGGGGTGAGGTTTGGGGGACAAAACCTCAACAGAATAAGTGGCGGAAAACGTCAAATAAGGACAGGGTGAAGAGGAGCAGTGACTTAACAAGGAGAATGTTATTTAAATAAGGAAAGGGTGAAGAGGAGCAGTGACTTAACAAGGAGAATGTTATTTAAATAAGGACAGGGTGAACAGGAGCAGTGACTTAACAAGGAGAATGTTATTTAAATAAGGACAGGGTGAACAGGAGCAGTGACTTAACAAGGAGAATGTTATTTAAATAAGGACAGGGTGAACAGGAGCAGTGACTTAACAAGGAGAATGTTATTTAAATAAGGACAGGGTGAACAGGAGCAGTGACTTAACAAGGATAATGTTATTTAAATAAGGACAGGGTGAACAGGAGCAGTGACTTAACAAGGAGAATGTTATTTAAATAAGGACAGGGTGAACAGGAGCAGTGACTTAACAAGGATAATGTTATTTAAATAAGGACAGGGTGAACAGGAGCAGTGACTTAACAAGGAGAATGTTATTTAAATAAGGGCAGGGTGAACAGGAGCAGTGACTTAACAAGTATAATGTTATTTAAATAAGGACAGGGTGAACAGGAGCAGTGACTTAACAAGGATAATGTTATTTAAATAAGGGCAGGGTGAAGAGGAGCAGTGACTTAACATGGAGAGCGTTATTTAAATAAGGGCAGGGTGAACAGGAGCAGTGACTTAACATGGAGAGCGTTATTTAAAATGGTAAAGCGAATATAAACTGTTAAAACAGGAAAGGGAGCAATCCTTCCTTTCTAATGATAATATCATTTAGACCCTATTGCATCCAAGGTCAAGATTCTGAAAAGGATGAATTACTGTGGTCACGTCCCAAATGACACAATTTCCTATTGGCCCTGGTCAAGATCAGGCCCATATCACTAATGTCAGTTGGTTGAATGAAAATGTAAACCCACATGGCCCTGTTGGAAAGCAGTGCACTATGCAGGGGGCAGGGGGCCATTTGGCATGTAGACAATCTTTTCCTATGTTTTTGGTAGTCTGCACTGAATAGACACGAGTTCTGCTGCCCACAGAGGTCTTCTGCAGAGGTACTCATATGATATGGCTCATTCACAATTATCTGATGTTACACTATTCTCCTCCCTCACTCTCCTTCTCCTTTTCACCCCCCTCCCTCCCTCCCTCTCCCCCCTCCCTCCCTCTCCCCCCCCCTCCCTCACTATCTTTCCTTTCCATCACTCTCTTTCTCCACCCCTCCCTCACTCTCCTCCTCCCCTCCCTCACTCTCCTTCTCTTTCACCCCTCCCTCAGTCTCCTTCTCCCCTCCTCCCTTCCCCTCCCTCACTATCCTTCCTTTCCATCACTCTCCTTCTCCCCTCCCTCCCTCTCCTTCTCCCCTCCCTCCCTTCCCTCCCTCCCTCTCCTTCTCCCCTCCCTCCCCTCCCTCCTTCTCTCTCCTCCTCCTACTTTGAATATATCCTTCCATCACATACACCCCCTTCTGATTTTGTTCCACCGCTTCATCTCAAAACTTTTTCTCCTCCTCCTCTTCTTCTCTCTGAGTGTGACCTCTGTGTGTTTTATCAGCAGTCTGATTAAAGGCTAATGAGATCATCTCTATATAATAGCACAGAGTAGCCCCTGCTGCTAATACTGTCCTGTCTGTTAATATAGCACACGCCTCTTAAAAACCTCTCAATGACATTGGGCCAACAAAGAGAATGCAAACTCTTTCATCTTCTGTCCTCTTCATCTGAAGCAGCCATTCGTGCCGTTAGCTGCAGACTTTTATTTTGACTTCCTTCCTCTCGCTCTCTCCCCCTCTCCCTCTCTCTCTCTCCCTCTCTCTCTCTCTCCTCTCTCTCTCTCTCTTTTCTTTTTAATGCTGCTTTTCAAAGAGCTGTTTATGAGAGTCTCTCTCACAGCTGGATACTGGTTAAACCTGCAGCCTGATCAAAAGATGCCTTTCTAATCTGAAGAATGTGGAATGTATCATATGCAACTTGATAAAATGCAACGATTAAAGTGCCTGCCTGGCATCCTCTCCTCGTTCCGCTACCCGCTACGGAGAGAGACTGGGTCTGTTATTAGTCCTGTAACCTCATTCATTTGCTCCTTTTGAAGTTGTTATGGAAAGAAGGCATAGATGACTAAATACCTTGATAGTCCTGCAGTAACTCTGACTTCCTACATCTTGATAGTCCTGCAGTAACTCTGACTTCCTACATCTTGATAGTCCTGCAGTAACTCTGTGACTCCCTACATCTTGATAGTCCTGCAGTAACTCTGTGACTCCCTACATCTTTGATAGTCCTGCAGTAACTCTGTGACTTCCTACATCTTGATAGTCCTGCAGTAACTCTGACTTCCTACATCTTGATAGTCCTGCAGTAACTCTGTGACTCCCTACATCTTGATAGTCCTGCAGTAACTCTGTGACTCCCTACATATTGATAGTCCTGCAGTAACTCTGACTTCCTACATCTTGATAGTCCTGCAGTAACTCTGTGACTTCCTACATCTTGATAGTCCTGCAGTAACTCTGTGACTCCCTACATCTTGATAGTCCTGCAGTAACTCTGTGACGTCCTACATATTGATAGTCCTGCAGTAACTCTGTGACTTCCTACATCTTGATAGTCCTGCAGTAACTCTGTGACGTCCTACATATTGATAGTCCTGCAGTAACTCTGACTTCCTACATCTTGATAGTCCTGCAGTAACTCTGTGACTTCCTACATATTGATAGTCCTGCAGTAACTCTGACTTCCTATATCTTGATAGTCCTGCAGTAACTCTGTGACTTCCTACATCGTGATAGTCCTGCAGTAACTTTGTGACTTACTACATCTTGATAGTCCTGTAGTAACTCTGTGACTTACTACATCTTGATAGTCCTGCAGTAACTCTGTGACGTCCTACATATTGATAGTCCTGCAGTAACTCTGACTTCCTACATCTTGATAGTCCTGCAGTAACTCTGTGACTTCCTACATATTGATAGTCCTGCAGTAACTCTGACTTCCTACATATTGATAGTCCTGCAGTAACTCTGTGACTTCCTACATCTTGATAGTCCTGCAGTAACTCTGTGACTTAATACATCTTGATAGTCCTGCAGTAACTCTGTGACTTCCTACATCTTGATAGTCCTGCAGTAACTCTGACTTCCTACATATTGATAGTCCTGCAGTAACTCTGTGACTCCCTACATCTTGATAGTCCTGCAGTAACTCTGTGACTTCCTACATCTTGATAGTCCTGCAGTAACTCTGTGACTCCCTACATATTGATAGTCCTGCAGTAACTCTGTGACTCCCTACATCTTGATAGTCCTGCAGTAACTCTGTGACTTCCTACATCTTGATAGTCCTGCAGTAACTCTGTGACTCCCTACATCTTTGATAGTCCTGCAGTAACTCTGTGACTTCCTACATCTTGATAGTCCTGCAGTAACTCTGACTTCCTACATCTATAGTCCTGCAGTAACTCTGTGACTTCCTACATCTTGATAGTCCTGCAGTAACTCTGTGACTCCCTACATCTTGATAGTCCTGCAGTAACTCTGTGACTTCCTACATCTTGATAGTCCTGCAGTAACTCTGTGACTTCCTACATCTTGATAGTCCTGCAGTAACTCTGTGACTTCCTACATATTGATAGTCCTGCAGTAACTCTGACTTCCTACATCTTGATAGTCCTGCAGTAACTCTGACTTCCTACATATTGATAGTCCTGCAGTAACTCTGACTTCCTACATATTGATAGTCCTGCAGTAACTCTGTGACTTCCTACATCTTGATAGTCCTGCAGTAACTCTGTGACTTCCTACATCTTGATAGTCCTGCAGTAACTCTGTGACTTCCTACATCTTGATAGTCCTGCAGTAACTCTGACTCCCTACATCTTGATAGTCCTGCAGTAACTCTGTGACTCCCTACATCTTGATAGTCCTGCAGTAACTCTGTGACTCCCTACATCTTGATAGTCCTGCAGTAACTCTGTGACTTCCTACATCTTGATAGTCCTGCAGTAACTCTGTGACTCCCTACATCTTGATAGTCCTGCAGTAACTCTGTGACTTCCTACATCTTGATAGTCCTGCAGTAACTCTGTGACTCCCTACATCTTGATAGTCCTGCAGTAACTCTGTGACTCCCTACATCTTGATAGTCCTGCAGTAACTCTGTGACTCCCTACATCTTGATAGTCCTGCAGTAACTCTGTGACTCCCTACATCTTGATAGTCCTGCAGTAACTCTGTGACTCCCTACATCTTGATAGTCCTGCAGTAACTCTGTGACTCCCTACATCTTGATAGTCCTGCAGTAACTCTGTGACTCCCTACATCTTGATAGTCCTGCAGTAACTCTGTGACTTACTACATCTTGATAGTCCTGTAGTAACTCTGTGACTTCCTACATCTTGATAGTCCTGCAGTAACTCTGTGACTCCCTACATCTTGATAGTCCTGCAGTAACTCTGTGACTTCCTACATCTTGATAGTCCTGCAGTAACTCTGTGACTCCCTACATATTGATAGTCCTGCAGTAACTATGTGACTCCCTACATCTTGATAGTCCTGCAGTAACTCTGTGACTTCCTACATCTTGATAGTCCTGCAGTAACTCTGTGACTCCCTACATCTTGATAGTCCTGCAGTAACTCTGTGACTCCCTACATCTTGATAGTCCTGCAGTAACTCTGTGACTCCCTACATCTTGATAGTCCTGCAGTAACTCTGACTTCCTACATCTTGATAGTCCTGCAGTAACTCTGTGACTCCCTACATCTTGATAGTCCTGCAGTAACTCTGTGACTCCCTACATCTTGATAGTCCTGCAGTAACTCTGTGACGTCCTACATCTTGATAGTCCTGCAGTAACTCTGACTTCCTACATCTTGATAGTCCTGCAGTAACTCTGACTTCCTACATATTGATAGTCCTGCAGTAACTCTGACTTCCTACATATTGATAGTCCTGCAGTAACTCTGTGACTTCCTACATCTTGATAGTCCTGCAGTAACTCTGTGACTCCCTACATCTTGATAGTCCTGCAGTAACTCTGTGACTTCCTACATCTTGATAGTCCTGCAGTAACTCTGTGACTCCCTACATCTTGATAGTCCTGCAGTAACTCTGTGACTTCCTACATCTTGATAGTCCTGCAGTAACTCTGTGACTCCTACATCTTGATAGTCCTGCAGTAACTCTGTGACTTCCTACATCTTGATAGTCCTGCAGTAACTCTGTGACTCCCTACATCTTGATAGTCCTGCAGTAACTCTGTGACTTCCTACATATTGATAGTCCTGCAGTAACTCTGTGACTCCCTACATCTTGATAGTCCTGCAGTAACTCTGTGACTTCCTCCATCTTGATAGTCCTGCAGTAACTCTGTGACTCCCTACATCTTGATAGTCCTGCAGTAACTCTGTGACTCCCTACATCTTGATAGTCCTGCAGTAACTCTGTGACTTCCTTAATATTGATAGTCCTGCAGTAACTCTGTGACTCCCTACATCTTGATAGTCCTGCAGTAACTCTGTGACTTCCTACATCTTGATAGTCCTGCAGTAACTCTGTGACTCCCTACATCTTGATAGTCCTGCAGTAACTCTGTGACTTCCTACATCTTGATAGTCCTGCAGTAACTCTGTGACTCCCTACATCTTGATAGTCCTGCAGTAACTCTGTGACTCCCTCCATCTTGATAGTCCTGCAGTAACTCTGTGACTCCCTACATCTTGATAGTCCTGCAGTAACTCTGTGACTCCCTACATCTTGATAGTCCTGCAGTAACTCTGTGACTTCCTACATCTTGATAGTCCTGCAGTAACTCTGTGACTCCCTACATCTTGATAGTCCTGCAGTAACTCTGTGACTCCCTCCATCTTGATAGTCCTGCAGTAACTCTGTGACTCCCTACATCCATCTCCTCTTCCTACTGTACAGGGGAGAGAGGGGGGGGGACACGCTCCATATGACATCACCTATTAAAAGGGTTAGTACAAATTCTCTCTGAATCACCTCTAATAATGCATTCATGAAGTGCATAAGTGCTTTGAAGAAAGATAACTCTCTCTCTCTCTGGTTCAAAGAAAGCTTTAGCAATGTAATGTTATAGAAGATGACTCTCTCTCTCTCTCTGGTTCAAAGAAAGCTTTATCAATGTAATGTTATAGAAGATGACTCTCTCTCTCTCTCTGGTTCAAAGAAAGCTTTAGCAATGTAATGTTATAGAAGATTACTCTCTCTCTCTCTCTGGTTCAAAGAAACCTTTATCAATGTAATGTAATAGAATATTTCACTCTCAAAGGAGGAAGAGTAGGAAGAGAAGGAGGAAGAGGAGGAAGAGGAGGAGGAAGAGGGGGAAGAGAAGGAGGAAGAGAATGAGGAAGAGAAGAGGAGGAAGAGAAAAGGAGGAAGAGGAGGAAGAGTACAAGGAGGAGGAACAGGAAGAGGAGGAACAGGAAGAGGAGGAAGAGGACAAGGAGGAGGAAGGAGGAGGAGGAAGAGAAGGAGTAGGAGGAAGAGAAGAAGAGAAGGAAGAGGAGGAGGAAGAGGACAAGGAGGAGGAAGAGGAAAGGACAAGGAGGAGGAAAGGACAAGGAGGAGGAAGAGGAAGAGGACAAGGAGGAGGAAGAGGAAGAGGACAAGGAGGAGGAAGAGGAAGAGGACAAGGAGGAGGAAGAGGAAGAGGAGGAGGAAGAGGAAGAGGACAAGGAGGAGGAAGATGTAGGTCTGTATGGATTGAGGTGGAGAGATCTTACCGGACAAAGTAGTCGTTCCGGATGAGCATAAGGTGTTGTAGGATGGAGAGGAAGTATATCTCCGCCCCGCTGTCCTTCACCATACTCTGTACCACGTTGAACACATCTCCCACATCAGTAGAGAAAGGGTTAAGGACTCATACCTTCATATCATTAATAACACATTATAATATAGCAAAAAGGGATGAATTCAGGGAATTCATTACATTAATTATATTGAAAACAGGAGGATAAATATATATGGTATTGTAGAGATTATAGAGATATGGTATTGTGGAGATTATAGATATATGGTATTGTAGAGACTATAGAGATATGGTATTGTAGAGATTATAGATATATGGTATTGTAGAGACTATAGATATATAGTATTGTGGAGACTATAGATATATGGTATTGTAGAGACTATAGATATATGGTATTGTAGAGACTATAGATATATGATATTGTAGAGACTATAGATATATGGTATTGTAGAGACTATAGATATATGGTATTGTAGAGACTATAGATATATGGTATTGTAGAGACTATAGATATATGATATTGTAGAGACTATAGATATATGGTATTGTAGAGACTATAGATATATGGTATTGTAGAGACTATAGATATATGGTATTGTAGAGACTATAGATATATGGTATTGTAGAGATTATAGAGATATGGTATTGTAGAGACTATAGATATATGGTATTGTAGAGACTATAGATATATGGTATTGTAGAGACTATAGATATATGGTATTGTAGAGATTATAGAGATATGGTATTGTAGAGATTATAGATATATGGTATTGTAGAGACTATAGATATATGGTATTGTAGAGACTATAGATATATGGTATTGTAGAGACTATAGATATATGGTATTGTAGAGACTATAGATATATGGTATTGTAGAGACTATAGATATATGGTATTGTAGAGACTATAGATATATGGTATTGTAGAGGCTATAGATATATGGTATTGTAGAGATATGGTATTGTAGAGACTATAGATATATGGTATTGTAGAGACTATAGATATATGGTATTGTAGAGACTATAGATATATGGTATTGTAGAGATTATAGATATATGGTATTGTAGAGACTATAGATATATGGTATTGTAGAGACTATAGATATATGGTATTGTAGAGATTATAGATATATGGTATTGTAGAGACTATAGATATATGGTATTGTAGAGATTATAGAGATATGGTATTGTAGAGACTATAGATATATGGTATTGTAGAGACTATAGATATATGGTATTGTAGAGACTATAGATATATGGTATTGTAGAGACTATAGATATATGGTATTGTAGAGACTATAGATTTATGGTATTGTAGAGACTATAGATATATGATATTGTAGAGACTATAGATATATGGTATTGTAGAGACTATAGATATATGATATTGTAGAGACTATAGATATATGGTATTGTAGAGACTATAGATATATGGTATTGTAGAGACTATAGATATATGGTATTGTAGAGACTATAGATATATGGTATTGTAGAGACTATAGATATATGATATTGTAGAGACTATAGATATATGGTATTGTAGAGACTATAGATATATGGTATTGTAGAGACTATAGATATATGGTATTGTAGAGACTATAGATATATGGTATTGTAGAGATTATAGAGATATGGTATTGTAGAGATTATAGATATATGGTATTGTAGAGACTATAGATATATGGTATTGTAGAGATTATAGATATATGGTATTGTAGAGACTATAGATATATGGTATTGTAGAGACTATAGATATATGGTATTGTAGAGACTATAGATATATGGTATTGTAGAGACTATAGATATATGGTATTGTAGAGACTATAGATATGGTATTGTAGAGATTATAGATATATGGTATTGTAGAGATTATAGATATATGGTATTGTAGAGATTATAGATATATGGTATTGTAGAGACTATAGATATATGGTATTGTAGAGATTATAGATATATGGTATTGTAGAGACTATAGATATATGGTATTGTAGAGATTATAGAGATATGGTATTGTAGAGATTATAGATATATGGTATTGTAGAGACTATAGATATATGGTATTGTAGAGACTATAGATATATGGTATTGTAGAGATTATAGATATATGGTATTGTAGAGACTATAGATATATGGTATTGTAGAGACTATAGATATATGGTATTGTAGACTATAGAGATATGGTATTGTAGAGATTATAGAGATATGGTATTGTAGAGATTATAGATATATGGTATTGTAGAGATATGGTATTGTAGAGATTATAGATATATGGTATTGTAGAGACTATAGATATATGGTATTGTAGAGATTATAGATATATGGTATTGTAGAGACTATAGATATATGGTATTGTAGAGATTATAGAGATATGGTATTGTAGAGATTATAGATATATGGTATTGTAGAGATTATAGATATATGGTATTGTAGAGACTATAGATATATGGTATTGTAGAGATTATAGAGATATGGTATTGTAGAGATTATAGATATATGGTATTGTAGAGACTATAGATATATGGTATTGTAGAGACTATAGATATATGGTATTGTAGAGACTATAGATATATGGTATTGTAGAGATTATAGATATATGGTATTGTAGAGACTATAGATATATGGTATTGTAGAGACTATAGATATATGGTATTGTAGACTATAGAGATATGGTATTGTAGAGATTATAGATATATGGTATTGTAGAGACTATAGAGATATGGTATTGTAGAGACTATAGATATATGGTATTGTAGAGATTATAGATATATGGTATTGTAGAGATTATAGATATATGG
>NW_025536268.1:45000-52500 GCF_020615455.1 Coregonus clupeaformis
CTGCCTCGGCGTCGACCGCTGTCCCCCCCACGCCGTAGCGCCGCTCCCGATTGGCTGCCTGGCGCCGGCATTAACTGAGACGTGCGACCTCTCCTCCGGGCCTTATGAATTATTCGCCACAAAGCATTCTACAATATTTTACTCAAGTGGACAACTCATTTAAATATTGAATGCGTACATGGCCGACTAGTCTATAGCTATCTACGGCTGAGGCCAGGCGTCACGATGCTTAGCTTACCGGCAATATCTCTCTGAGGCCGGAGCGAATAAACTCATTCCTGATGTGAAGCCTGAAGTCCAGCTCATCTGGAGATGTCACCAGCGCATTGATGAGCTGCATACAGGCCACCTAGAATACACAAACAGAGAGATAACATTCACAACAGCTCATTCAGACAGAGAGATGGATGGAGGGAGGGAGAGACAGAGGGAGAGAGGGGGAGACGGAGGGAGAGAGGGGGAGACGGAGGGAGAGAGGGGGAGACAGAGGGAGAGAGGGGGAGACGGAGGGAGAGAGGGGGAGACAGAGGGAGAGAGGGGGAGACAGAGGGAGAGAGGGGGAGACGGAGGGAGAGAGGGGGAGACGGAGGGGGAGACGGAGGGAGAGAGGGGGAGACGGAGGGAGAGAGGGGGAGACGGAGGGAGAGAGGGGGAGACAGAGGGAGAGAGGGGGAGACAGAGGGAGAGAGGGGGAGACAGAGGGAGAGAGGGGGAGACAGAGGGAGAGAGGGGGAGACAGAGGGAGAGAGGGGGAGACAGAGGGTGAGGGAGTCGTGTGTGTGTGTGTGTGTGTGTGTGTGTGTGTGTATGTGCATGCGTCCAGCAGAAGTGAGTTGGGTGAACAGCGTGGGTCCCTGCTCTCTAAATGAGTCCTCTCCTAAAGGAAACCAGGAGACCAGAACTAATGCATCTCTATTTTTACTGTAGTCTCTAACTCTCAGAGTTGCCTTCAATATGAATGCGACAACAGCCTACAGACCCTCCCTGCCTGCACAAAGACATGTGTGTGAGTGTGTGTGCGTGTGTGTGAGTGTGTGTGCGTGTGTGTGTGTGTGTGTGTGTGTGTGTGTGTGTGTGTGTGTGTGTGTGTGTGTGTGTGTGTGTGTGTGTGTGTGTGTGTGTGTGTGTGTGTGTGTGTGTGTGTGTGTGTGTGTGTGTGTGTGTCTGACAGCCAGTTGGAGGGTGAAGCTCGGTCTTTTGGAAGATGTTCCTTCCTCCCCCATGTGAGTCCATGGTGAAGCCTTTTCATGTGGAAACCTGGATAGATACGAGCTATTCAACTGGTCAGGAGAAAACATTACAATCTATTATTGAACCCTTATAACTGATGCAGTGTTGTGTGAAGCATGAAATAAGGGGGTGGTGAGGGGGTGTGTGTGAGGGTGTGTGTGAGGGTGTGTGTGTGTGTGTGTGTGTGGGTGTGTGTGTGTGAGGGTGAGGATGGGTGTGTGTGGGTGTGTGTGTGTGTGTGTGTGTGTGTGTGTGTGTGTGTGTGTGTGAGGGTGAGGATGGGTGTGTGGGTGTGTGTGGGTGTGTGTGAGGTGTGTGTGTGTGGTGTGTGTGTGTGTGTGTGTGTGTGTGTGTGTGTGTGTGTGTGTGTGTGTGTGTGTGTGTATGTGAGAGTGTGTGAGAGCGTGTGTGTGTGTGTGTGTGTGTGTGTGTGTGTGTGTGTGTGTGTTGACGCATGATGAGAGGATGTACACAGAGTTTTCTCAGGTTGATGTAGTTGTGATAAAGCCCATCTAGTCATGGTAGCAAGGCAGTCAAACATGGGACGTTATTGGACAAGCGGCATGGTAGAGTGACATCATCAGTGGCTGTGTATTAACTCCGGGAAGGATGGTCCACTATCTAATATGGCACAGGGGAGACATCATTTACATAAAGAGTGGACAGGGAGAGACCTTAGGAAGTGATGGGACTGAATAGAGAAGAACAGATAGGGGTTAGATGAGACTAAGTAGAGAACAGATAGGGGTTAGATGAGACTAAGTAGAGAACAGATAGGGGTTAGATGAGACTAAGTAGAGAACAGATAGGGGTTAGATGAGACTAAGTAGAGAACAGATAGGGGTTAGGTGAGACTAAGTAGAGAACAGATAGGGGTTAGGTGAGACTAAGTAGAGAACAGATAGGGGTTAGATGAGACTAAGTAGAGAACAGATAGGGGTTAGATGAGACTAAGTAGAGAACAGATAGGGGTTAGGTGAGTCTAAGTAGAGAACAGAAAGGGGTTAGGTGAGACTAAGTAGAGAACAGATAGGGGTTAGGTGAGACTAAGTAGAGAACAGATAGGGGTTAGATGAGACTAAGTAGAGAACAGAGAGGGGTTAGGTGAGACTAAGTAGAGAACAGAGAGGGGTTAGGTGAGACTAAGTAGAGAACAGATAGGGGTTAGGTGAGACTAAGTAGAGAACAGATAGGGGTTAGATGAGACTGAATAGAGAAGAACAGATAGGGGTTAGATAAGACTAAGTAGAGAACAGATAGGGGTTAGATGAGACTAAGTAGAGAACAGAGAGGGGTTAGGTGAGACTAAGTAGAGAACAGATAGGGGTTAGATGAGACTAAGTAGAGAACAGATAGGGGTTAGATGAGACTGAATAGAGAAGAACAGATAGGGGTTAGATAAGACTAAGTAGAGAACAGATAGGGGTTAGATGAGACTAAGTAGAGAACAGAGAGGGGTTAGGTGAGACTAAGTAGAGAACAGATAGGGGTTAGATGAGACTAAGTAGAGAACAGATAGGGGTTAGATGAGACTAAGTAGAGAACAGATAGGGGTTAGATGAGACTAAGTAGAGAACAGATAGGGGTTAGATGAGACTAAGTAGAGAACAGATAGGGGTTAGATGAGACTAAGTAGAGAACAGATAGGGGTTAGATGAGACTAAGTAGAGAACAGATAGGGGTTAGATGAGACTAAGTAGAGAACAGATAGGGGTTAGATGAGACTGAATAGAGAAGAACAGATAGGGGTTAGATAAGACTAAGTAGAGAACAGATAGGGGTTAGATGAGACTAAGTAGAGAACAGAGAGGGGTTAGGTGAGACTAAGTAGAGAACAGATAGGGGTTAGATGAGACTAAGTAGAGAACAGATAGGGGTTAGATGAGACTAAGTAGAGAACAGATAGGGGTTAGATGAGACTAAGTAGAGAACAGATAGGGGTTAGGTGAGACTAAGTAGAGAACAGATAGGGGTTAGATGAGACTAAGTAGAGAACAGATAGGGGTTAGATGAGACTAAGTAGAGAACAGATAGGGGTTAGATGAGACTAAGTAGAGAACAGATAGGGGTTAGATGAGACTAAGTAGAGAACATCCACCCTCCTGTCAGACCACACTAGACCAGCCCATCCTCCCTCCTGTCAGACCACACTAGACCAGCCCATCCACCCTCCTGTCAGACCACACTAGACCAGCCCATCCACCCTCCTGTCAGACCACACTAGACCAGCCCATCCACCCTCCTGTCAGACCACACTAGACCAGCCTATCCACCCTCCTGTCAGACCACACTAGACCAGCCCATCCTCCCTCCTGTCAGACCACACTAGACCAGCCCATCCACCCTCCTGTCAGACCACACTAGACCAGCCCATCCACCCTCCTGTCAGACCACACTAGACCAGCCCATCCTCCCTCCTGTCAGACCACACTAGACCAGCCCATCCTCCCTCCTGTCAGACCACACTAGACCAGCCCATCCACCCTCCTGTCAGACCACACTAGACCAGCCCATCCACCCTCCTGTCAGACCACACTAGACCAGCCCATCCACCCTCCTGTCAGACCACACTAGACCAGCCCATCCTCCCTCCTGTCAGACCACACTAGACCAGCCCATCCTCCCTCCTGTCAGACCACACTAGACCAGCCCATCCACCCTCCTGTCAGACCACACTAGACCAGCCCATCCTCCCTCCTGTCAGACCACACTAGACCAGCCCATCCACCCTCCTGTCAGACCACACTAGACCAGCCCATCCACCCTCCTGTCAGACCACACTAGACCAGCCCATCCACCCTCCTGTCAGACCACACTAGACCAGCCCATCCACCCTCCTGTCAGACCACACTAGACCAGCCCATCCACCCTCCTGTCAGACCACACTAGACCAGCCCATCCACCCTCCTGTCAGACCACACTAGACCAGCCCATCCACCCTCCTGTCAGACCACACTAGACCAGCCCATCCACCCCTCCTGTCAGACCACACTAGACCAGCCCATCGACCCTCCTGTCAGACCACACTAGACCAGCCCATCCACCCTCCTGTCAGACCACACTAGACCAGCCCATCCACCCTCCTGTCAGACCACACTAGACCAGCCCATCGACCCTCCTGTCAGACCACACTAGACCAGCCCATCCTCCCTCCTGTCAGACCACACTAGACCAGCCCATCCACCCTCCTGTCAGACCACACTAGACCAGCCCATCCACCCTCCTGTCAGACCACACTAGACCAGCCCATCCACCCTCCTGTCAGACCACACTAGACCAGCCCATCCTCCCTCCTGTCAGACCACACTAGACCAGCCCATCCACCCTCCTGTCAGACCACACTAGACCAGCCCATCCACCCTCCTGTCAGACCACACTAGACCAGCCCATCCACCCTCCTGTCAGACCACACTAGACCAGCCCATCCACCCTCCTGTCAGACCACACTAGACCAGCCCATCCACCCTCCTGTCAGACCACACTAGACCAGCCCATCCACCCTCCTGTCAGACCACACTAGACCAGCCCATCCTCCCTCCTGTCAGACCACACTAGACCAGCCCATCCACCCTCCTGTCAGACCACACTAGACCAGCCCATCCACCCTCCTGTCAGACCACACTAGACCAGCCCATCCACCCTCCTGTCAGACCACACTAGACCAGCCCATCCACCCTCCTGTCAGACCACACTAGACCAGCCCATCCTCCCTCCTGTCAGACCACACTAGACCAGCCCATCCACCCCTCCTGTCAGACCACACTAGACCAGCCCATCCACCCTCCTGTCAGACCACACTAGACCAGCCCATCCTCCCTCCTGTCAGACCACACTAGACCAGCCCATCCACCCTCCTGTCAGACCACACTAGACCAGCCCATCCTCCCTCCTGTCAGACCACACTAGACCAGCCCATCCACCCTCCTGTCAGACCACACTAGACCAGCCCATCCACCCTCCTGTCAGACCACACTAGACCAGCCCATCCTCCCTCCTGTCAGACCACACTAGACCAGCCCATCCACCCTCCTGTCAGACCACACTAGACCAGCCCATCCACCCTCCTGTCAGACCACACTAGACCAGCCCATCCACCCTCCTGTCAGACCACACTAGACCAGCCCATCCTCCCTCCTGTCAGACCACACTAGACCAGCCCATCCACCCTCCTGTCAGACCACACTAGACCAGCCCATCCTCCCTCCTGTCAGACCACACTAGACCAGCCCATCCACCCTCCTGTCAGACCACACTAGACCAGCCCATCCACCCTCCTGTCAGACCACACTAGACCAGCCCATCCACCCTCCTGTCAGACCACACTAGACCAGCCCATCCACCCTCCTGTCAGACCACACTAGACCAGCCCATCCTCCCTCCTGTCAGACCACACTAGACCAGCCCATCCACCCTCCTGTCAGACCACACTAGACCAGCCCATCCACCCTCCTGTCAGACCACACTAGACCAGCCCATTCACCCTCCTGTCAGACCACACTAGACCAGCCTATCCACCCTCCTGTCAGACCACACTAGACCAGCCCATTCACCCTCCTGTCAGACCACACTAGACCAGCCCATCCTCCCTCCTGTCAGACCACACTAGACCAGCCTATCCACCCTCCTGTCAGACCACACTAGACCAGCCCATCCACCCTCCTGTCAGACCACACTAGACCAGCCCATCCTCCCTCCTGTCAGACCACACTAGACCAGCCCATTCACCCTCCTGTCAGACCACACTAGACCAGCCTATCCACCCTCCTGTCAGACCACACTAGACCAGCCCATTCACCCTCCTGTCAGACCACACTAGACCAGCCCATCCACCCTCCTGTCAGACCACACTAGACCAGCCCATCCACCCTCCTGTCAGACCACACTAGACCAGCCTATCCACCCTCCTGTCAGACCACACTAGACCAGCCCATCCACCCTCCTGTCAGACCACACTAGACCAGCCCATCCACCCTCCTGTCAGACCACACTAGACCAGCCCATCCACCCTCCTGTCAGACCACACTAGACCAGCCCATCCTCCCTCCTGTCAGACCACACTAGACCAGCCCATCCACCCTCCTGTCAGACCACACTAGACCAGCCTATCCACCCTCCTGTCAGACCACACTAGACCAGCCCATCCACCCTCCTGTCAGACCACACTAGACCAGCCCATCCACCCTCCTGTCAGACCACACTAGACCAGCCCATCCACCCTCCTGTCAGACCACACTAGACCAGCCCATCCACCCTCCTGTCAGACCACACTAGACCAGCCCATCCACCCTCCTGTCAGACCACACTAGACCAGCCCATCCACCCTCCTGTCAGACCACACTAGACCAGCCCATCCACCCTCCTGTCAGACCACACTAGACCAGCCCATCCACCCTCCTGTCAGACCACACTAGACCAGCCCATCCTCCCTCCTGTCAGACCACACTAGACCAGCCCATCCACCCTCCTGTCAGACCACACTAGACCAGCCCATCCACCCTCCTGTCAGACCACACTAGACCAGCCCATCCACCCTCCTGTCAGACCACACTAGACCAGCCCATCCACCCCTCCTGTCAGACCACACTAGACCAGCCCATTCACCCTCCTGTCAGACCACACTAGACCAGCCCATCCTCCCTCCTGTCAGACCACACTAGACCAGCCCATCCACCCTCCTGTCAGACCACACTAGACCAGCCCATCCACCCTCCTGTCAGACCACACTAGACCAGCCCATCCACCCTCCTGTCAGACCACACTAGACCAGCCCATCCTCCCTCCTGTCAGACCACACTAGACCAGCCCATCCTCCCTCCTGTCAGACCACACTAGACCAGCCCATCCACCCTCCTGTCAGACCACACTAGACCAGCCCATCCACCCTCCTGTCAGACCACACTAGACCAGCCCATCCACCCCTCCTGTCAGACCACACTAGACCAGCCCATCCACCCTCCTGTCAGACCACACTAGACCAGCCCATCCACCCTCCTGTCAGACCACACTAGACCAGCCCATCCACCCTCCTGTCAGACCACACTAGACCAGCCCATCCACCCTCCTGTCAGACCACACTAGACCAGCCCATCCACCCTCCTGTCAGACCACACTAGACCAGCCCATCCTCCCTCCTGTCAGACCACACTAGACCAGCCCATCCACCCTCCTGTCAGACCACACTAGACCAGCCCATCCACCCTCCTGTCAGACCACACTAGACCAGCCCATCCTCCCTCCTGTCAGACCACACTAGACCAGCCCATCCACCCT
>NW_025536268.1:60000-63985 GCF_020615455.1 Coregonus clupeaformis
GCAGATCAATGATCATGAACTCACTGCTCGGATGCTGTGGATGAGTTTTCCCATTTAGCTAGTTCTCCCCCTTGTGTACCATCAAGACGAGGAAGATGAGAGAGAGAGAGAGAAGAGAGATGGAGGAGAACAGAGGAGTGATGTGTAGAGTTGAGGGAGGAGAGGAGCGTGAGCGGGACAGAGAGAAAGTGAGAGGATAGATAGATAGATAGATAGATAGATAGATAGATAGATAGATAGATAGATAGATAGATAGATAGATAGATAGATAGATAGATAGATAAAATGGGTGATGGAGGAGCGGTGGACGGGTGGATGAGAACAGAGTGCTAGAGGACGTAATGGTGAGGGCAGAGTGAAGCCGGGGAGCGGGACGTACGTGTTCTCCTCGCCCACAATGCAGATGGCTGACAGCAGCTTGACCACGTCAGTCATCATGGCGGGCTGGGTCGGATCCATAGCTCGGGCCAACAGGGAGAGACTTCATCTCCTCTCCCAGGATACGCTCCAAACCATACTAGAATCAGACAACAAATCACACGTTACTTATACACACACCACTCTGTACTGGAATCAACACAATGGACACAACATTACCCTTCCACACAGGATACTCTCCAAACCATACAAGACGGGACAGAGACAACAGTTAATACATTAACCAACCATACAGGAATAGGACAGGACAGACATCTGACACATTAACAATAATGGGATAGACAGGACAGATAACTGATATGTTAACCATACTGAGGACAGACAGGACAGATAACTGATATGTTAACCATACTGGGACAGACAGGACAGATAACTGATATGTTAACCATACTGAGATAGACAGGACAGATAACTGATATGTTAACCATACTGGGACAGACAGGACAGATAACTGATATATTAACCATACTGAGATAGACAGGACAGATAACTGATATGTTAACCATACTGGGACAGACAGGACAGATAACTGATATGTTAACCATTCACACACACAGAGACCTTTAATATGTAGTGCTAGAACAGACAGAGACCTTTAATATGTAGTGCTAGAACAGAAAGAGACCTTTAATATGTAGTGCTAGAACAGAACAGCTTCTGGTTTAACACAGCAGATAATACAACCATCATTTAAACTGAAATGTAAACCCATTGCCCACCCACACAGGTCTACCGTGTGGCACTAAAGGTATTTCACAAAGAAACACCAACAAATGTAAAACTGTTTCCAAGAGAAAGTGAGTTATTTCCCAACGGTATATGTGTAAAAAGGAAAACTAGGCCTGCCAAATGATACTGAACGTGGTATTCAGGTGAGAGGACGGCTGTTTCTCTCCTTCTAGCATCGAAACATCTCAACACAACAGCATGGGCTGTATAGGAAGCCATCATCGAGACAGAGAAATACAACGGAATAAAGAACATTGTTATATTGTGTGTGTGTTCGTGTGAGTTGTAACCATTTTTGTAGCATACTTTTTTATTTTTTAATATTTGAAGTAGTACGCTATTCCACAACAGTAAAGGTCAGTACACTGAATATGTATTAGATATGTTCTATTCCCTGCACTTCACAGTTAGTGCTCGGCAGGCTGCGTGTTGGGAATGAGCTTGAGGACTACTGAGGATTGGGGAGCGGAGTGGGTGTCTGTCTGTCTGTCTGTCTGTCTGTGTGAGTGTGTGTGTGTGTGTGTGTGTGTGTGTGTGTGTGTGTGTGAGTGGGTGAGTGGGTGAGTGGGTGAGTGGGTGAGTGGGTGAGTGGGTGAGTGAGTGAGTGAGTGGGTGAGTGAGTGAGTGAGTGAGTGAGTGAGTGAGTGAGTGAGTGAGTGAGTGAGTGAGTGTTTGTGTGGGCTAATGACAGCTGTGAACGCACACCATCTTAAGTGAGAAGCGTTTATTAACTATTATGACCATATGCTGTGAGGAACAGTGCCAGTCTTGCCAGTGTTCAGACACTCGCTGCTCCTATTCTCAGAATACTCAGTGGATTCAAGTTAAACATAATATATAAAAATCTAATATCAATTTAGTACAATTAGCATATCCATAATGTGAAATCTTTATTATTTCTTTATCTTTATTAAATCTTTATCTTTATTATTTCAGGAGTCTTTCATTTCCCCACAATGATTAATTAGGCCCATCTTAAAGAATGAGGATTGAATTGTGTTCCCAGACTTTATGGTAAAGAAGACAATTAAAATGTTGATGCGGTAACAGTGTGTTTGGTGTGGGGAGGCCTTGGGGAGGCCACATCCTTCTGTTTCCTCCCTACTCCTGTCTTCATTTGGAGGGGAAGACAAGAGGGGAGGAATGAGAGAAGGGAGGGGAGAGATGAGGGAAGGAGAGAAGGGAGGGGAGAGATGAGGGAAGGAGGGACGGGAGGGGAGAGATGAGGGAAGGAGGGACGGAGGAGAGATGAGGAAGGAGGGACGGGAGGGGAGAGATGAGGGAAGGAGGGACGGGAGGGGAGAGATGAGGGAAGGAGGGAGGGGAGGAGAGATGAGGGAAGGAGGGACGGGAGGTGAGAGATGAGGGAAGGAGGGACGGGAGGGGAGAGATGAGGGAAGGAGGGACGGGAGGGGAGAGATGAGGGAAGGAGGGACGGGAGGGGAGAGATGAGGGAAGGAGGGACGGGAGGGGAGAGATGAGGGAAGGAGGGACGGGAGGGGGAGAGATGAGGGAAGGAGAGAAGGAGGGAGAGATGAGGGAAGGAGGGGAGGGAGGGGAGAGATGAGGAAAGCAGGGACGGGAGGGGAGAGATGAGGGAAGGAGGGGACGGGAGGGGAGAGATGAGGGAAGGAGGGACGGGAGGGGAGAGATGAAGGAAGGAGGGACGGGAGGGGAGAGATGAGGGAAGGAGGGAGGGAGGGGAGAGATGAAGGAAGGAGGGACGGGAGGGGAGAGATGAAGGAAGGAGGGACGGGAGGGGAGAGATGAAGGAAGGAGAGAAGGGAGGGGAGAGATGAGGCAAGGAGAGAGGGAGGGAGGGAAGGAGAGAGGGGAGAGATGAGGGAAGGAAAGAGGGGAGGGGAGAGATGAGGGAAGGAAAGAAGGGAGGGGAGAGATGAGGGAAGGAGAGAAGGGAGGGGAGAGATGAGGGAAGGAAAGAAGGGAGGGGAGAGATGAGGGAAGGAAAGAAGGGAGGGGAGAGATGAGGGAAGGAGAGGAAGGGAGGGGAGAGATGAGGGAAGGAGAGAAGGGAGGGAGGGAGGAGGGAGAGAGGGAGGGGAGGAGGAAGAGAGGGAGGGGAGGAAGAGAGGGAGGGGGGAGGAAGAGAGGGAGGGGAGGAGGAAGAGAGGGAGGGGAGGAGGAAGAGAGGAGGGGGGAGGAAGAGAGGGAGGGAAGAGAGGGAGGGAGGAGGAAGAGAGGGAGGGAGGAGGGAGAGAGGGAGGGGGAGGAGGAAGAGAGGGAGGGGAGGAGGAAGAGGGAGGGGAGGAGGGGGAGGCACTGACAGCTGGTTTGGAACACCTGTCTGGCAGCCTCGCAGGCGGGGCGATCCCAAGATGCAGCAGGAGGCGAGGGAAAGATCTAGAGAGTGAGCGGTGCCCGGGGTAAAAGAGACGCTTGGCACCTGTTGTTGCACAGAGATTACACAAGACCTTACAGCGAGAGGCGAGGAGGAGCGGAGCGGTGTGCCAGACGGGTTCCATTGGGCTTTAGCTCCACACAACGACAACTCCTCCCCGACTGGCTGAGACTGGGTCTGCATTCCAAATGGTACCCTATTCCTTACATAGTGCACTACATTTGACCAGAGACATGGGTCTCTATATATGGAATAGGGTGCCATTTGGGTCACATACTGAAACAGACTGGGGGAACATAGCCAGGATGGGAGGTGTATCGGTAATGAAACAGACTGGGGGAACATAGCCAGGATGGGAGGTGTATCGGTAATGAAACAGACTGGGGGAACATAGCCAGGATGGGAAGGTGTATCGGTAATGAAACAGACTGGGGAACATAGCCAGGATGGGAGGTGTAT
>NW_025536269.1:7500-35000 GCF_020615455.1 Coregonus clupeaformis
CATGTACCACTAGGTCTGTCTATAGTAATGTACCGTCTAGCACGTACCACTAGGTCTGTCTATAGTAATGTACCGTCTAGCATGTACCACTAGGTCTGTCTATAGTAATGTACCGTCTAGCACGTACCACTAGGTCTGTCTATAGTAATGTACCGTCTAGCATGTACCACTAGGTCTGTCTATAGTAATGCACCGTCTAGCATGTACCACTAGGTCTGTCTATAGTAATGTACCGTCTAGCACGTACCACTAGGTCTGTCTATAGTAATGTACCGTCTAGCATGTACCACTAGGTCTGTCCAGGTGAGGTTACTGATGATGATATTTTGATGCTGTCCAGGTGAGCGTTCCCAGGCTCTGAAGACTAAGGAGAGGATGGCCCAGGTAACCACTACAGGTGCCGTGGCACCAGGTCAGGGTTTTGGGCGAGGTTCGTCTCAGCCCAACCTGTCTACCTCCTACAGCGAGGAGTACGGCAAGTCGGAGGGGTCACCTGCATCCTACCACGGCTGTGAGTAGCACTCATTTTATATTACGCACAAACACACGCTTAGACACACACACACACAGACACACACTTCGACACACAAGAGTTTAAGATTGTGTCCCAGTTTTGATTTTCTTGTTCCTTAAACTAGGGTGTCCAATCAAAACTCATATTTTTACCAGTGGGAAAATTGTATAGATAATCCTCTAAGAACCAACGGTCCAAACCTCATGTCTCTATCATAATACGTTCAAAAGTTAGAATGGCCAGAATTAAGGTGACTAAATCAATGGAGTCAAAAATCAGGAAACTAGCATGGTGTCAGCTAGCTGGATGCTGTGAGAGAATGAAGGCTACCTGACAGGAAACTAGCATGGTGTCAGCTAGCTGGATGCTGTGAGAGAATGAAGGCTACCTGACAGGAAACTAGCATGGCGTCAGCTAGCTGGATGCTGTGAGAGAATGAAGGCTACCTGACAGGAAACTAGCGTGGCGTCAGCTAGCTGGATGCTGTGAGAGAACGAAGGCTACCTGACAGGAAACTAGCGTGGCGTCAGCTAGCTGGATGCTGTGAGAGAACGAAGGCTACCTGACAGGAAACTAGCGTGGCGTCAGCTAGCTGGATGCTGTGAGAGAATGAAGGCTACCTGACAGGAAACTAGCGTGGCGTCAGCTAGCTGGATGCTGTGAGAGAATGAAGGCTACCTGACAGGAAACTAGCGTGGCGTCAGCTAGCTGGATGCTGTGAGAGAATGAAGGCTACCTGACAGGAAACTAGCGTGGCGTCAGCTAGCTGGATGCTGTGAGAGAATGAAGGCTACCTGACAGGAAACTAGCGTGGCGTCAGCTAGCTGGATGCTGTGAGAGAATGAAGGCTACCTGACAGGAAACTAGCATGGCGTCAGCTAGCTGGATGCTGTGAGAGAATGAAGGCTACCTGACAGGAAACTAGCGTGGCGTCAGCTAGCTGGATGCCGTGAGAGAATGAAGGCTACCTGACAGGAAACTAGCATGGTGTCAGCTAGCTGGATGCCATGAGAGAATGAAGGCTACCTGACAGGAAACTAGCATGGTGTCAGCTAGCTGGATGCTGTGAGAGAATGAAGGCTACCTGACAGGAAACTAGCGTGGCGTCAGCTAGCTGGATGCTGTGAGAGAATGAAGGCTACCTGACAGGAAACTAGCGTGGTGTCAGCTAGCTGGATGCTGTGAGAGAATGAAGGCTACCTGACAGGAAACTAGCATGGTGTCAGCTAGCTGGATGCTGTGAGAGAATGAAGGCTACCTGACAGGAAACTAGCATGGCGTCAGCTAGCTGGATGCTGTGA
Organism: Coregonus clupeaformis; assembly: GCF_020615455.1. Classification (NCBI taxonomy): domain Eukaryota; kingdom Metazoa; phylum Chordata; class Actinopteri; order Salmoniformes; family Salmonidae; genus Coregonus; species Coregonus clupeaformis. The sequence goes on from NW_025536269.1 coordinate 9,316, forward strand.
GAGAATGAAGGCTACCTGACACCCTACTAAAACTGGGCAGAAGGGGGAGACACCCTACTAAAACTGGGCAGAGGGGGGAGACACCCTACTAAAACTGGGCAGAGGGGGAGACACCCTACTAAAACTCTGGGCAGAGGGGGAGACACCCTACTAAAACTCTGGGCAGAGGGGGGAGACACCCTACTAAAACTCTGGGCAGAGGGGGGAGACACCCTACTAAAACTCTGGGCAGAGGGGGGGAGAGACACCCTACTAAAACTGGGCAGAAGGGGGAGACACCCTACTAAAACTGGGCAGAAGGGGGAGACACCCTACTAAAACTGGGCAGAAGGGGGGAGACACCCTACTAAAACTCTGGGCAGAAGGGGGGAGACACCCTACTAAAACTCTGGGCAGAGGGGGGGGAGACACCCTACTAAAATGGGCAGAAGGGGGAGACACCCTACTAAAACTCTGGGCAGAGGGGGGGAGACACCCTACTAAAACTGGGCAGAAGGGGGGGAGACACCCTACTAAAACTGGGCAGAAGGGGGGGAGACACCCTACTAAAACTCTGGGCAGAGGGGGGGAGACACCCTACTAAAACTCTGGGCAGAGGGGGGAGACACCCTACTAAAACTCTGGGCGGGGGGGAGACACCCTACTAAAACTCTGGGCGGGGGGAGACACCCTACTAAAACTCTGGGCGGGGGGGGGAGACACCCTACTAAAACTCTGGGCGGGGGGGGAGACACCCTACTAAAACTCTGGGCAGAGGGGGGGGGAGACACCCTACTAAAACTCTGGGCAGAGGGGGGGGAGGGAGACACCCTACTAAAACTGGGCAGAAGGGGGGGGAGACACCCTACTAAAACCATGTAGCCCCTCCACCTCATACAGCCCCCCTGGCTCCGAGCTGCAGGCTTGCAGTAGGGCCACATTCCCCTGGAACACACAGACATCAGAGGAGGAAGTAGAATCACCTCCTTCACATGACTGGAATCTGTTCCTCTTCTCTCCGGGGAGCTCCGTGCTCACCCCTCCTTCACATGACTGGAATCTGTTCCCCTTCTCTCCGGGGAGCTCCGTGCTCACCTCTCCTTCACATGACTGGAATCTGTTCCCCTTCTCTCCGGGGAGCTCCGTGCTCACCTCTCCTTCACATGACTGGAATCTGTTCCTCTTCTCTCCGGGGAGCTCCGTGCTCACCTCTCCTTCACATGACTGGAATCTGTTCCCCTTCTCCGGGGAGCTCCGTGCTCACCTCTCCTTCACATGACTGGAATCTGTTCCCCTTCTCTCCGGGGAGCTCCGTGCTCACCTCTCCTTCACATGACTGGAATCTGTTCCCCTTCTCTCCGGGGAGCTCCGTGCTCACCTCTCCTTCACATGACTGGAATCTGTTCCTCTTCTCCGGGGAGCTCCGTGCTCACCCCTCCTTCACATGACTGGAATCTGTTCCTCTTCTCTCCCGGGGAGCTCCGTGCTCACCTCTCCTTCACATGACTGGAATCTGTTCCCCTTCTCTCCGGGGAGCTCCGTGCTCACCCCTCCTTCACATGACTGGAATCTGTTCCCCTTCTCTCCGGGGAGCTCCGTGCTCACCTCTCCTTCACATGACTGGAATCTGTTCCCCTTCTCTCCGGGAGCTCCGTGCTCACCTCTCCCTTCACATGACTGGAATCTGTTCCCCTTCTCTGGGGAGCTCCGTGCTCACCCCTCCTTCACATGACTGGAATCTGTTCCTCTTCTCTCCCGGGGAGCTCCGTGCTCACCTCTCCTTCACATGACTGGAATCTGTTCCCCCTTCTCTCCGGGGAGCTCCGTGCTCACCTCTCCTTCACATGACTGGAATCTGTTCCCCTTCTCTCCGGGGAGCTCCGTGCTCACCTCTCCTTCACATGACTGGAATCTGTTCCTCTTCTCTCCGGGAGCTCCGTGCTCACCTCTCCTTCACATGGCTGGAATCTGTTCCCCTTCTCTCCGGGGAGCTCCGTGCTCACCCCTCCTTCACATGACTGGAATCTGTTCCCCTTCTCTCGGGGAGCTCTGTGCTCACCCCCTCCTTCACATGACTGGAATCTGTTCCCCTTCTCTCGGGGAGCTCCGTGCTCACCTCTCCTTCACATGACTGGAATCTGTTCCTCTTCTCTCCGGGGAGCTCCGTGCTCACCTCTCCTTCACATGACTGGAATCTGTTCCCCTTCTCTCCGGGGAGCTCCGTGCTCACCCCTCCTTCACATGACTGGAATCTGTTCCCCTTCTCTCCGGGGAGCTCCGTGCTCACCTCTCCTTCACATGACTGGAATCTGTTCCTCTTCTCTCCGGGGAGCTCCGTGCTCACCTCTCCTTCCACATGACTGGAATCTGTTCCTCTTCTCTCCGGGGAGCTCCGTGCTCACCTCTCCTTCACATGACTGGAATCTGTTCCCCTTCTCTCCGGGAGCTCCGTGCTCACCTCTCCTTCACATGACTGGAATCTGTTCCCCTTCTCTCCGGAGAGCTCCGTGCTCACCTCTCCTTCACATGACTGGAATCTGTTCCCCTTCTCTCCGGGGAGCTCCGTGCTCACCTCTCCTTCACATGGCTGGAATCTGTTCCCCTTCTCTCCGGGAGCTCCGTGCTCACCCCTCCTTCACATGACTGGAATCTGTTCCCCTTCTCTCCGGGGAGCTCCGTGCTCACCCCTCCTTCACATGACTGGAATCTGTTCCCCTTCTCTCCGGGGAGCTCCGTGCTCACCTCTCCTTCACATGACTGGAATCTGTTCCTCTTCTCTCCGGGGAGCTCCGTGCTCACCTCTCCTTCACATGACTGGAATCTGTTCCTCTTCTCTCCGGGGAGCTCCGTGCTCACCTCTCCTTCACATGACTGGAATCTGTTCCCCTTCTCTCCGGGGAGCTCCGTGCTCACCTCTCCTTAACATGACTGGAATCTGTTCCCCTTCTCTCCGGAGAGCTCCGTGCTCACCTCTCCTTCACATGACTGGAATCTGTTCCCCTTCTCTCCGGGGAGCTCCGTGCTCACCTCTCCTTCACATGACTGGAATCTGTTCCCCTTCTCTCCGGGGAGCTCCGTGCTCACCTCTCCTTCACAGGGAGAGAGAATAAACAACACTTCCCCTTTCTGGCCCCAGTCACCTCTAACCTTTTTAGGTCATAGCAGTGGAGCTCTAAGGTCTCATCTCCTGGTGAGTGTAGCGCGCGCGTGTGTGTGTGTGTGGTCTTGATAGATGTGGTGGAAACTGTAGCAGCTGAGTCATTATCTGAAGGAAGCAGAGATCAGCCAATAGAAACGACGCTTAACAGGCACTGGCCAATGAGAGCGGGGCTGGGGTGTTGCCAAGGGGCATTTTGGGGATTCCAGACAGTGGAAGATTCCGGGTATTGTTCACTCAGGGTGTGAAGTGACTCACTCTTTTTAAATGTGTATGTTGGAGATGGAACCAGAGATGGTTAGTTAGAATTCAGTAGAGTTACGTGTATTCTTTTGTTGTTCGTAGGGCTGGTCGTTAAACCGTATTTTACTATATGCTGGTACTGATGTTTACCTTCTAGAACAGTATTTTTTATTGTTTGTTAAATGTAATAACTGAGAGATTAAACTCTCAATGATAGCAATTGTCTGTTTTTTTACTGCCAGTAACTTCCAACAGCTGAGAACATCTAACTTGCTAGCAAGAGCTTTCGACAGCACAGACTTTTTTTTGTGTGTGTTTTGTCTTTCTGGTCTCGCTCTCCTCTGTGCTGTGCACCTTGACACTCACACCAAGCCCCGCCCCCTGCCACTCACACCAAGCCTCTGCTACTCACACCAAGCCTCTGCCACTCACACCAAGCCCCGCCCCCTGCCACTCACACCAAGCCCCGCCCCCTGCCACTCACACCAAGCCCCGCCCTCTGCCACTCACAACAAGCCTCTGCCACTCACACCAAGCCCCGCCCCCTGCCACTCACACCAAGCCTCTGCCACTCACACCAAGCCCCGCCCTCTGCCACTCACACCAAGCCCCGCCCCTGCCACTCACACCAAGCCTCTGGTACTCACACCAAGCCCCGCCCCTGCCATCACACCAAGCCCCGCCCCCTGTCACTCACACCAAGCCTCTGCCACTCACACCAAGCCCCGCCCCCTACCACTCACACCAAGCCCCGCCCCCTGCCACTCACACCAAGCCCCGCCCCCTGCCACTCACACCAAGCCCCGCCCTCTGCCACTCACAACAAGCCTCTGCCACTCACACAAGCCCCGCCCCCTGCCACTCACACCAAGCCTCTGCCACTCACACCAAGCCCCGCCCTCTGCCACTCACACCAAGCCCCGCCCCTGCCACTCACACCAAGCCTCTGGTACTCACACCAAGCCCTGCCCCTGCCACTCACACCAAGCCCCGCCCCCTGCCACTCACACCAAGCCTCTGGCACTCACACCAAGCCCCGCCCTCTGCCACTCACACCAAGCCCCGCCCCCTGCCACACACACCAAGCCTCTGCCACTCACACCAAGCCTCTGCCACTCACACCAAGCCCCGCCCCCCCTACCACTCACACCAAGCCCCGCCCCCTGCCACACACACCAAGCCCCGCCCCATGCCACACACACCAAGCCCCGCCCCATGCCACACACACCAAGCCCCGCCCCCTGACACACACACCAAGCCCCGCCCCCTGCCACACACACCAAGCCCCGCCCCATGCCACACACACCAAGCCCCGCCCCATGCCACACACACCAAGCCCCGCCCCATGCCACACACACCAAGCCCCGCCCCATGCCACACACACCAAGCCCCGCCCCATGCCACTCACACCAAGCCCCGCCCCCTGCCACACACACCAAGCCTCTGCCACTCACACCAAGCCTCTTCCACTCACACCAAGCCCCGCCCCATGCCACACACACCAAGCCCCGCCCCCTGCCACACACACCAAGCCCCGCCCCATGCCACACACAACAGAGACCTCCTCCTCTTCCTCTGACAACAATCAGTTCCAAATCAGTCAGTAGCTGTGTGTGGCGCTGTCTGTATAAGGCAGGTCGGGATGAATATAATGTAGCACATCAGTTATAGTAGAGGGCCAGGGTCAGGGGTCACATCAGTTATAGTAGAGGGCCAGGGTCAGGGGTCACATCAGTTATAGTAGAGGGCCAGGGTCAGGGGTCACATCAGTTATAGTAGAGGGCCAGGGTCAGGGGGTCACATCAGTTATAGTAGAGGGCCAGGGTCAGGGGTCACATCAGTTATAGTAGAGGGCCAGGGTCAGGGGTCACATCAGTTATAGTAGAGGGCCAGGGTCAGGGGTCACATCAGTTATAGTAGAGGGCCAGGGGTCACATCAGTTATAGTAGAGGGCCAGGGTCAGGGGTCACATCAGTTATAGTAGAGGGCCAGTGTCAGGGGTCACATCAGTTATAGTAGAGGGTCAGGGTCAGGGGTCACATCAGTTATAGTAGAGGGCCAGGGTCAGGGGTCACATCAGTTATAGTAGAGGGCCAGGGTCACATCAGTTATAGTAGAGGGTCAGGGTCAGGGGTCACATCAGTTATAGTAGAGGGCCATGGGTCACATCAGTTATAGTAGAGGGTCAGGGTCGGGGGTCACATCAGTTATAGTAGAGGGCCAGGGTCAGGGGTCACATCAGTTATAGTAGAGGGCCAGGGTCACATCAGTTATAGTAGAGGGCCAGGGTCAGGGGTCACATCAGTTATAGTAGAGGGCCAGGGTCAGGGGTCACATCAGTTATAGTAGAGGGTCAGGGGTCACATCAGTTATAGTAGAGGGCCAGGGGTCACATCAGTTATAGTAGAGGGCCAGGGTCAGGGGGTCACATCAGTTATAGTAGAGGGCCAGGGTCAGGGGTCACATCAGTTATAGTAGAGGGCCAGGGGTCACATCAGTTATAGTAGAGGGCCAGGGTCAGGGGTCACATCAGTTATAGTAGAGGGCCAGGGGTCACATCAGTTATAGTAGAGGGCCAGGGGTCACATCAGTTATAGTAGAGGGCCAGGGGTCACATCAGTTATAGTAGAGGGCCAGGGGTCACATCAGTTATAGTAGAGGGCCAGGGTCAGGGGTCACATCAGTTATAGTAGAGGGCCAGGGTCAGGGGTCACATCAGTTATAGTAGAGGGCCAGGGGTCACATCAGTTATAGTAGAGGGCCAGGGTCAGGGGTCACATCAGTTATAGTAGAGGGCCAGGGGTCACATCAGTTATAGTAGAGGGCCAGGGTCAGGGGTCACATCAGTTATAGTAGAGGGCCAGGGGTCACATCAGTTATAGTAGAGGGCCAGGGGTCACATCAGTTATAGTAGAGGGCCAGGGTCAGGGGTCACATCAGTTATAGTAGAGGGTCAGGGTCGGGGGTCACATCAGTTATAGTAGAGGGCCAGGGTCAGGGGTCACATCAGTTATAGTAGAGGGCCAGGGGTCACATCAGTTATAGTAGAGGGCCAGGGTCAGGGGTCACATCAGTTATAGTAGAGGGCCAGGGTCAGGGGTCACATCAGTTATAGTAGAGGGCCAGGGTCAGGGGTCACATCAGTTATAGTAGAGGGCCAGGGGTCACATCAGTTATAGTAGAGGGCCAGGGGTCACATCAGTTATAGTAGAGGGCCAGGGTCAGGGGTCACATCAGTTATAGTAGAGGGCCAGGGTCAGGGGTCACATCAGTTATAGTAGAGGGCCAGGGTCACATCAGTTATAGTAGAGGGCCAGGGTCAGGGGTCACATCAGTTATAGTAGAGGGCCAGGGTCAGGGGTCACATCAGTTATAGTAGAGGGCCAGGGTCAGGGGTCACATCAGTTATAGTAGAGGGCCAGGGTCAGGGGTCACATCAGTTATAGTAGAGGGCCAGGGGTCACATCAGTTATAGTAGAGGGCCAGGGTCAGGGGTCACATCAGTTATAGTAGAGGGCCAGGGGTCACATCAGTTATAGTAGAGGGCCAGGGTCAGGGGTCACATCAGTTATAGTAGAGGGCCAGGGGTCACATCAGTTATAGTAGAGGGCCAGGGTCAGGGGTCACATCAGTTATAGTAGAGGGCCAGGGTCAGGGGTCACATCAGTTATAGTAGAGGGCCAGGGTCAGGGGGTCACATCAGTTATAGTAGAGGGCCAGGGTCAGGGGTCACATCAGTTATAGTAGAGGGCCAGGGTCGGGGGTCACATCAGTTATAGTAGAGGGCCAGGGTCACATCAGTTATAGTAGAGGGCCAGGGGTCACATCAGTTATAGAGGGCCAGGGTCAGGGGTCACATCAGTTATAGTAGAGGGCCAGGGTCAGGGGTCACATCAGTTATAGTAGAGGGCCAGGGTCAGGGGTCACATCAGTTATAGTAGAGGGCCAGGGTCGGGGTCACATCAGTTATAGTAGAGGGCCAGGGTCAGGGGTCACATCAGTTATAGTAGAGGGCCAGGGTCAGGGGTCACATCAGTTATAGTAGAGGGTCAGGGTCAGGGGTCACATCAGTTATAGTAGAGGGCCAGGGTCGGGGGTCACATCAGTTATAGTAGAGGGCCAGGGTCGGGGGTCACATCAGTTATAGTAGAGGGTCAGGGTCAGGGGTCACATCAGTTATAGTAGAGGGTCAGGGTCAGGGGTCACATCAGTTATAGTAGAGGGCCAGGGTCGGGGGTCACATCAGTTATAGTAGAGGGCCAGGGTCAGGGGTCACATCAGTTATAGTAGAGGGCCAGGGTCGGGGGTCACATCAGTTATAGTAGAGGGCCAGTGTCAGGGGTCACATCAGTTATAGTAGAGGGCCAGGGGTCACATCAGTTATAGTAGAGGGCCAGGGTCAGGGGTCACATCAGTTATAGTAGAGGGCCAGGGTCAGGGGTCACATCAGTTATAGTAGAGGGCCAGTGTCACATCAGTTATAGTAGAGGGCCAGGGTCAGGGGTCACATCAGTTATAGTAGAGGGCCAGGGTCAGGGGTCACATCAGTTATAGTAGAGGGCCAGTGTCACATCAGTTATAGTAGAGGGCCAGTGTCACATCAGTTATAGTAGAGGGCCAGGGTCGGGGGTCACATCAGTTATAGTAGAGGGCCAGGGTCAGGGGTCACATCAGTTATAGTAGAGGGCCAGGGTCAGGGGTCACATCAGTTATAGTAGAGGGCCAGGGTCAGGGGTCACATCAGTTATAGTAGAGGGCCAGTGTCGGGGGTCACATCAGTTATAGTAGAGGGCCAGGGTCAGGGGTCACATCAGTTATAGTAGAGGGCCAGGGTCAGGGGTCACATCAGTTATAGTAGAGGGTCAGGGTCAGGGGTCACATCAGTTATAGTAGAGGGCCAGGGGTCACATCAGTTATAGTAGAGGGCCAGGGTCAGGGTCACATCAGTTATAGTAGAGGGCCAGGGTCAGGGGTCACATCAGTTATAGTAGAGGGCCAGGGTCAGGGGTCACATCAGTTATAGTAGAGGGCCAGGGTCAGGGGTCACATCAGTTATAGTAGAGGGCCAGGGTCAGGGGTCACATCAGTTATAGTAGAGGGCCAGTGTCACATCAGTTATAGTAGAGGGCCAGGGTCAGGGGTCACATCAGTTATAGTAGAGGGCCAGGGTCAGGGGTCACATCAGTTATAGTAGAGGGCCAGTGTCGGGGGTCACATCAGTTATAGTAGAGGGCCAGGGGTCACATCAGTTATAGTAGAGGGCCAGGGTCAGGGGTCACATCAGTTATAGTAGAGGGCCAGGGGTCACATCAGTTATAGTAGAGGCCAGGGTCAGGGGTCACATCAGTTATAGTAGAGGGCCAGGGTCAGGGGTCACATCAGTTATAGTAGAGGGCCAGGGTCAGGGGTCACATCAGTTATAGTAGAGGGCCAGGGGTCACATCAGTTATAGTAGAGGGCCAGGGTCAGGGGTCACATCAGTTATAGTAGAGGGCCAGTGTCAGGGGTCACATCAGTTATAGTAGAGGGCCAGGGTCAGGGGTCACATCAGTTATAGTAGAGGGCCAGGGTCAGGGGTCACATCAGTTATAGTAGAGGGCCAGGGGTCACATCAGTTATAGTAGAGGGCCAGGGGTCACATCAGTTATAGTAGAGGGCCAGGGTCAGGGGTCACATCAGTTATAGTAGAGGGCCAGGGTCGGGGGTCACATCAGTTATAGTAGAGGGCCAGGGTCACATCAGTTATAGTAGAGGGCCAGGGTCAGGGGTCACATCAGTTATAGTAGAGGGCCAGGGTCAGGGGTCACATCAATTATAGTAGAGGGTCAGGGTCAGGGGTCACATCAGTTATAGTAGAGGGCCAGGGTCAGGGGTCACATCAGTTATAGTTGAGGGCCAGGGTCAGGGGTCACATCAGTTATAGTAGAGGGCCAGGGTCAGGGGTCACATCAGTTATAGTAGAGGGCCAGGGTCAGGGGTCACATCAGTTATAGTAGAGGGCCAGGGGTCACATCAGTTATAGTAGAGGGCCAGGGTCAGGGGTCACATCAGTTATAGTAGAGGGCCAGGGTCAGGGGTCACATCAGTTATAGTAGAGGGCCAGGGGTCACATCAGTTATAGTAGAGGGCCAGGGGTCACATCAGTTATAGTAGAGGGCCAAGGTCAGGGGTCACATCAGTTATAGTAGAGGGCCAGGGTCAGGGGTCACATCAGTTATAGTAGAGGGCCAGGGGTCACATCAGTTATAGTAGAGGGCCAGGGTCAGGGGTCACATCAGTTATAGTAGAGGGCCAGTGTCACATCAGTTATAGTAGAGGGCCAGGGTCAGGGGTCACATCAGTTATAGTAGAGGGCCAGGGGTCACATCAGTTATAGTAGAGGGCCAGGGTCAGGGGTCACATCAGTTATAGTAGAGGGCCAGTGTCACATCAGTTATAGTAGAGGGCCAGGGCCAGGGGTCACATCAGTTATAGTAGAGGGCCAGGGTCAGGGGTCACATCAGTTATAGTAGAGGGCCAGGGCCAGGGGTCACATCAGTTATAGAGGGCCAGGGTCAGGGGTCACATCAGTTATAGTAGAGGGCCAGGGTCGGGGGTCACATCAGTTATAGTAGAGGGCCAGGGTCACATCAGTTATAGTAGAGGGCCAGGGTCACATCAGTTATAGTAGAGGGCCAGGGTCAGGGGTCACATCAGTTATAGTAGAGGGCCAGTGTCACATCAGTTATAGTAGAGGGCCAGGGTCAGGGGTCACATCAGTTATAGTAGAGGGCCAGTGTCACATCAGTTATAGTAGAGGGCCAGGGTCAGGGGTCACATCAGTTATAGTAGAGGGCCAGTGTCACATCAGTTATAGTAGAGGGCCAGGGTCAGGGGTCACATCAGTTATAGTAGAGGGCCAGGGTCAGGGGTCACATCAGTTATAGTAGAGGGCCAGGGCCAGGGGTCACATCAGTTATAGTAGAGGGCCAGGGTCAGGGGTCACATCAGTTATAGTAGAGGGCCAGGGTCAGGGGTCACATCAGTTATAGTAGAGGGCCAGGGTCAGGGGTCACATCAGTTATAGTAGAGGGCCAGGGTCAGGGGTCACATCAGTTATAGTAGAGGGCCAGGGTCAGGGGTCACATCAGTTATAGTAGAGGGCCAGGGCCAGGGGTCACATCAGTTATAGTAGAGGGCCAGGGTCACATCAGTTATAGTAGAGGGCCAGGGTCAGGGGTCACATCAGTTATAGTACAGGGCCAGGGTCAGGGGTCACATCAGTTATAGTAGAGGGCCAGGGTCAGGGGTCACATCAGTTATAGTAGAGGGCCAGGGGTCACATCAGTTATAGTAGAGGGCCAGGGTCGGGGGTCACATCAGTTATAGTAGAGGCCAGTGTCACATCAGTTATAGTAGAGGGCCAGGGTCAGGGGTCACATCAGTTATAGTAGAGGGCCAGGGTCGGGGGTCACATCAGTTATAGTAGAGGGCCAGGGTCAGGGGTCACATCAGTTATAGTAGAGGGCCAGGGGTCACATCAGTTATAGTAGAGGGCCAGGGTCAGGGGTCACATCAGTTATAGTAGAGGCCAGGGTCAGGGGTCACATCAGTTATAGTAGAGGGCCAGGGGTCACATCAGTTATAGTAGAGGGCCAGGGTCAGGGGTCACATCAGTTATAGTAGAGGGCCAGGGTCAGGGGTCACATCAGTTATAGTAGAGGGCCAGGGTCAGGGGTCACATCAGTTATAGTAGAGGGCCAGGGCCAGTGTCACATCAGTTATAGTAGAGGGCCAGGGCCAGGGGTCACATCAGTTATAGTAGAGGGCCAGGGTCAGGGGTCACATCAGTTATAGTAGAGGGCCAGGGTCAGGGGTCACATCAGTTATAGTAGAGGGCCAGGGGTCACATCAGTTATAGTAGAGGGCCAGGGTCAGGGGTCACATCAGTTATAGTAGAGGGCCAGGGTCAGGGGTCACATCAGTTATAGTAGAGGGCCAGGGCCAGTGTCACATCAGTTATAGTAGAGGGCCAGGGCCAGGGGTCACATCAGTTATAGTAGAGGGCCAGGGTCAGGGGTCACATCAGTTATAGTAGAGGGCCAGGGTCAGGGGTCACATCAGTTATAGTAGAGGGCCAGGGGTCACATCAGTTATAGTAGAGGGCCAGGGGTCACATCAGTTATAGTAGAGGGCCAGGGTCAGGGGTCACATCAGTTATAGTAGAGGGCCAGGGTCAGGGGTCACATCAGTTATAGTAGAGGGCCAGTGTCACATCAGTTATAGTAGAGGGCCAGGGTCAGGGGTCACATCAGTTATAGTAGAGGGCCAGGGTCAGGGGTCACATCAGTTATAGTAGAGGGCCAGGGTCAGGGGTCACATCAGTTATAGTAGAGGGCCAGTGTCACATCAGTTATAGTAGAGGGCCAGGGTCAGGGGTCACATCAGTTATAGTAGAGGGCCAGTGTCACATCAGTTATAGTAGAGGGCCAGGGTCGGGGGTCACATCAGTTATAGTAGAGGGCCAGGGGTCACATCAGTTATAGTAGAGGGCCAGGGGTCACATCAGTTATAGTAGAGGGCCAGGGTCAGGGGTCACATCAGTTATAGTAGAGGGCCAGGGGTCACATCAGTTATAGTAGAGGGCCAGGGTCAGGGGTCACATCAGTTATAGTAGAGGGCCAGGGTCAGGGGTCACATCAGTTATAGTAGAGGGCCAGGGTCACATCAGTTATAGTAGAGGGCCAGGGTCGGGGGGTCACATCAGTTATAGTAGAGGGCCAGGGTCAGGGGTCACATCAGTTATAGTAGAGGGCCAGGGTCGGGGGTCACATCAGTTATAGTAGAGGGCCAGGGTCAGGGGTCACATCAGTTATAGTAGAGGGCCAGGGTCAGGGGTCACATCAGTTATAGTAGAGGGCCAGGGTCGGGGGTCACATCAGTTATAGTAGAGGGCCAGGGTCAGGGGTCACATCAGTTATAGTAGAGGGCCAGGGTCAGGGGTCACATCAGTTATAGTAGAGGGCCAGGGTCAGGGTCTGTGCTCAGGACTTAGGCTACAATGGAAGGTGTGTGGGAGGAACCTTTTTTTTTTTTTAGCACTTTTCACTAGCATATTTTGTTATTCTTTCGAGTGTGGATTATATTAGGTTTATTTTTAGCGTCTCGGCCTCCTTGGTTTTTCCTTTTCATTGTTTTTGAGTACTTCCACATCAGTTATACACACAACCCTGAGCTGTGGCACTGTGAGATATATATATATATACTGTAGCTATATTTACACATCAGTAGGATCTCACTCTGTGTCTGTAGTCTGTCTCTCTGACTGACTAGGAGTAGGTCTGGTTTAGAGCTGTAGTCTGTCTCTCTGACTAGGAGTAGGTCTGGTTTAGAGCTGTAGTCTGTCTCTCTGACTAGGAGTAGGTCTGGTTTAGAGCTGTAGTCTGTCTCTCTGACTGACTAGGAGTAGGTCTGGTTTAGAGCTGTAGTCTGTCTCTCTGACTAGGAGTAGGTCTGGTTTAGAGCTGTAGTCTGTCTCTCTGACTAGGAGTAGGTCTGGTTTAGAGCTGTAGTCTGTCTCTCTGACTGGGAGTAGGTCTGGTTTAGAGCTGTAGTCTGTCTCTCTGACTGACTAGGAGTAGGTCTGGTTTAGAGCTGTAGTCTGTCTCTCTGACTGACTGGGAGTAGGTCTGGTTTAGAGCTGTAGTCTGTCTCTCTGACTGGGAGTAGGTCTGGTTTAGAGCTGTAGTCTGTCTCTCTGACTAGGAGTAGGTCTGGTTTAGAGCTGTAGTCTGTCTCTCTGACTAGGAGTAGGTCTGGTTTAGAGCTGTAGTCTGTCTCTCTGACTGACTGGGAGTAGGTCTGGTTTAGAGCTGTAGTCTGTCTCTCTGACTGACTAGGAGTAGGTCTGGTTTAGAGCTGTAGTCTGTCTCTCTGACTAGGAGTAGGTCTGGTTTAGAGCTGTAGTCTGTCTCTCTGACTAGGAGTAGGTCTGGTTTAGAGCTGTAGTCTGTCTCTGACTGACTAGGAGTAGGTCTGGTTTAGAGCTGTAGTCTCTCTCTCTGACTGACTAGGAGTAGGTCTGGTTTAGAGCTGTAGTCTGTCTCTCTGACTAGGAGTAGGTCTGGTTTAGAGCTGTAGTCTGTCTCTCTGACTAGGAGTAGGTCTGGTTTAGAGCTGTAGTCTGTCTCTCTGACTGACTAGGAGTAGGTCTGGTTTAGAGCTGTAGTCTGTCTCTCTGACTAGGAGTAGGTCTGGTTTAGAGCTGTAGTCTGTCTCTCTGACTGGGAGTAGGTCTGGTTTAGAGCTGTAGTCTGTCTCTCTGACTAGGAGTAGGTCTGGTTTAGAGCTGTAGTCTGTCTCTCTGACTGACTAGGAGTAGGTCTGGTTTAGAGCTGGGTTAAACCTTGGACTGTACAGACTCCTAGGCTACCTTGTGTTTGTAGCAGCTTCCTGATGGCTTTGTCCAAATGACTGTATATTCAAATGGACAAAGCCATCGATCACCTGACACCATTCATTGATCACGTGACACCATTCATTCCTATGTGAAGACTCAACAGTGTATTGAAGCCAAGTGAAGTCGGTTAAAGATGGCGTCTCATGGAGACATGACATGAGCAGTTTTGAGCTACTCCAGGAAGTGACGTTGGTGGCCAGCTCAGTGCTGCCCCCTCTCATTAAGTAACTCAAGTTGAAGGCCGACCGGGGTACTGCAGGCTGCCGTTAACCACTAAATTAGCCTTTAACAACTTCTGTGTGCGATTTTAAAATAAAATAATTGGTTCAAGGACATACAGAGCGGGGGCAAAGAGTGAGAGGGGGCAAAGAGTGAGAGAGGGGGGCAAAGAGTGAGAGGGGGGCAAAGAGTGAGAGGGAGGGGGGCAAAGAGTGAGAGAGGGGGGCAAAGAGCGAGAGGGGGGGCAAAGAGTGAGAGGGGGGGCAAAGAGTGAGAGGGGGGGCAAAGAGTGAGAGAGGGGGGCAAAGAGTGAGAGGGGGGAAAGAGTGAGAGAGGGGGGAAAGAGTGAGAGAGGGGGGCAAAGAGTGAGAGAGGGGGCAAAGAGTGAGAGAGGGGGCAAAGAGTGAGAGAGAGGGGGGCAAAGAGTGAGAGAGGGGGGCAAAGAGTGAGAGGGGGGAGAGTGAGAGAGGGGGGGCAAAGAGTGAGAGAGGGGGGCAAAGAGTGAGAGAGGGGGGCAAAGAGTGAGAGAGGGGGGCAAAAGAGTGAGAGAGGGGGGCAAAGAGTGAGAGAGGGGGGCAAAGAGTGAGAGAGGGGGGCAAAGAGTGAGAGGGGCAAAGAGTGAGAGGGGGCAAAGAGTGAGAGAGGGGGGCAAAGACTGAGAGAGGGGGGCAAAGAGTGAGAGAGGGGGGCAAAGAGTGAGAGGGGGGAAAGAGTGAGAGGGGGGGCAAAGAGTGAGAGGGGGGCAAAGAGTGAGAGAGGGGGGGCAAAGAGTGAGAGAGGGGCAAAGAGTGAGAGAGGGGGGCAAGAGAGTGAGAGAGGGGGGCAAAGAGTGAGAGGGGGCAAAGAGTGAGAGGGGGGCAAAGAGTGAGAGAGGGGGGGGCAAAGACTGAGAGAGGGGGGGGCAAAGACTGAGAGAGGGGGGGGTAAAAGGGGGGAGAGGGAGCCAGACAGACAGACAGACAGACAGAAAGACGCAGACAGAGTAGAGATGTACGATGTCATCAGTCCCCGACTGTGCTGTGTCATCTACTCCCGCCCACGCCTCAGTTCCCACGGAAACAACACACTCACTGTTTCCAGCCAACAGTCTCACACAAGCGGCTCCCGTCTCAGTGTGCCCCCGTCGCCCTGATCCAATAAAAACTAAAGTGACGCCTTCTCCTCTACTGGCTTTGCCATAGGGCCTCAAAAAAACACACACCAGTCTCTCTCTGTCTATTTTAGCAGTAATGAATGTCTTCTAACTGATCTCTCTCTCTAGTCTAGTACTGCAGTGTGTCAGTCAGTTCTGCTGAGGCATGTCTAACGTGTGTGTGTGTGTGTCTGTGTCTGTGTCTGTGTCTGTGTGTGTGGTGTGTGTGTGTGTGTGTGTCTGTGTGTGTGTGTGTGTGTGTGTGTGTAGCCACGTCCCCGGTTCCAGGCTCAGAGTTGGAGCAGGCCCGCCCCCAGACCAGCGGAGAGGAGGAGCTACAGCTCCAGCTGGCCCTGGCCATGAGCAGAGAGGCTGCAGAACAGGTACGCACGCCACGGCCACGCCCGTCATCTGTTCGGTGGTCAACACTTCCTCTGTCTGTCTGTCAGCTTGCTCAGGGGGACTCCTCTCTAGGTTAATCTCTCGGTGGTCAACACGTCTTTTAGAGACTGTTCTCTGTCTCCCTCTGTCTGTCTGTCACCTTGCTCAGGGGACTCCTCTCTAGGTTAATCTCTCGGTGGTCAACACGTCTTTTAGAGACTGTTCTCTGTCTCCCTCTGTCTGTCTGTCACCTTGCTCAGGGGGACTCCTCTCTAGGTTAATCTCTCGGTGGTCAACACTTCATCAACACGTCTTTTAGAGACTGTTCTCTGTCTCCCTCTGTCTGTCAGCTTGTTCAGGGGGACTCCTCTCTAGGTTAATCTCTCGGTGGTCAACACGTCTTTTAGAGACTGTTCCCTGTCTCCCTCTGTCTGTCTGTCACCTTGCTCAGGGGGACTCCTCTCTAGGTTAATCTCTCGGTGGTCAACACTTCATCAACACGTCTTTTAGAGACTGTTCCCTGTCTCCCTCTGTCTGTCACCTTGCTCAGGGGGACTCCTCTCTAGGTTAATCTCTCGGTGGTCAACACTTCATCAACACGTCTTTTAGAGACTGTTCCCTGTCTCCCTCTGTCTGTCACCTTGCTCAGGGGGACTCCTCTCTAGGTTAATCTCTCTGTGGTCAACACTTCAACACGTCTTTTAGAGACTGTTCTCTGTCTCCCTCTGTCTGTCTGTCTGTCTGTCACCTTGCTCAGGGGGACTCCTCTCTAGGTTAATCTCTCGGTGGTCAACACTTCAACACGTCTTTTAGAGACTGTTCTCTGTCTCCCTCTGTCTGTCTGTCACCTTGCTCAGGGGGACTCCTCTCTAGGTTAATCTCTCGGTGGTCAACACTTCAACACGTCTTTTAGAGACTGTTCCCTGTCTCCCTCTGTCTGTCTGTCAGCTTGCTCAGGGGGACTCCTCTCTAGGTTAATCTCTCTGTGGTCAACACTTCAACACGTCTTTTAGAGACTGTTCTCTGTCTCCCTCTGTCTGTCTGTCAGTCACCTTGCTCAGGGGGACTCCTCTCTAGGTTAATCTCTCTGTGGTCAACACTTCAACACGTCTTTTAGAGACTGTTCTCTGTCTCCCTCTGTCTGTCTGTCACCTTGCTCAGGGGGACTCCTCTCTAGGTTAATCTCTCGGTGGTCAACACTTCAACACGTCTTTTAGAGACTGTTCCCTGTCTCCCTCTGTCTGTCTGTCAGTCACCTTGCTCAGGGGGACTCCTCTCTAGGTTAATCTCTCTGTACCTTTCTACCTTTCTCTCTGTGCATAGGAGGAGAGGATGCGTCGGGGAGATGACCTGAGACTCCAGATGGCGCTAGAGGAGAGTCGTAAAGGAAAAGCCCTCGGTGATACCGGCTCTGGAAAACTAGCCAAGAAGAAGAGAGAGGTACACACACACACAGACACACACCGACAGACCGACAGAGGGGCTTGGCTATCTCAGTGTTTCCAATGGTACGGCTGTAGGTTGTTGTAGTCTGTTTTTCTCAAAGGTGATGATGGCTGGATGGATGGCTGATTGACCGACCCTCATAAGACTTCTTCTGCGTTGACTGTTTCTCTCATTAGGGCTGTTGTTTTTTTGTCTCTGTGTGTCAGGGTTTCAAAGCCGATTAAATAAAAACGGGTGCCGGCCAATTGTCCAGGAGAAGGAAAAAAATAAAATAAAAATCCCCATTCGAAATAATGTATTTTAGCAGTTTCATAGATTTTTTTGGAAATACCAGTCGATGTAGCGCGAGAGATTTACATCTCATCAACCAGCCGTTGCTGCTGGAGTTAAAAATGTGTTTTTATAAAAGCCCAGTCATTGCGCAACAATTTCTAAAATGTTAATCGCGTATTTTCTTTAAAAAGAGCTACTGGTAATTGAAGCGCGCTTCCCATTCGCCGTTCAAGTGTATAGGGCAACTCGGCAGGCTTCAGTAACATCGCATCACGTTGCAGTGATCCGGAGACTGGATGCATTTTAAAAACATAAAACTTAGTTGTTTGAAACCTGGACGTTTTACCTCCATATTATGAGACGTGTCTTACCATGCTTCTAAAGTAGCCTATAGACACAAATCCAACCATAGAAACGTTGCAGGCGCATTATTTTATAAAGACTTCCTCATGTGCCGTTTTGAAACCAGTATCCTGTTTCTCTCACGTTCTATTGGTTTTCAACTTTCTTTCATTTGTCCGGTAGCCAAAATGCACAATCCTAGTCATATTAGCAACCCCCACGCTAGTTGTTGCATCTTTAGATCTCCCCCTTTCTTTCTAACAGATATTTCCGTCTGTCATGAAACCGCTCGCATGTGCAGTGCCTTTTTTAAACAACGTTACCCCCCCTCCCCCTTCCCCTTCCCGCTAATTTCATTATGGAACAAACAGTCCGTCTGTTTGGAATAGGCAGCGTCTTGGCTGAGGGACAGTAAATGTGGACAGTTATTCTGTCATCTTGCGCTGGATTGGATGACTTTTGGTGCTTCTCCCCCCCCCCACAGCAGCCCCAGTCCTCCCTGCTGGATCTGATGGATGTTCCAGAGAGGGGTTCAGCCGACCCCTGGGGGGCAAGAGGAGCTGCTGCACCTGACCCCTGGCAGGCCTACGGTACTCACACACACACACACACACACACACACACACACACACACACCCCTGGCAGGCCTACGGTACTCACACACACACACACACACCCCTGGCAGGCCTACGGTACTCACACACACACACACACCCTGGCAGGCCTACGGTACTCACACACACACACACACCCTGGCAGGCCTACGGTACTCACACACACACACACACCCCTGGCAGGCCTACGGTACTCACACACACACACACACCCCTGGCAGGCCTACGGTACTCACTCACACACACACACACACACCCCTGGCAGGCCTACGGTACTCACACACACACACACACCCCTGGCAGGCCTACGGTACTCACACACACACACACACCCCTGGCAGGCCTACGGTACTCACACACACACACACACCCCTGGCAGGCCTACGGTACTCACACACACACACACACCCCTGGCAGGCCTACGGTACTCACACACACACACACACACCCCTGGCAGGCCTACGGTACTCACACACACACACACACACCCTGGCAGGCCTACGGTACTCACACACACACACACACCCCTGGCAGGCCTACGGTACTCACACACACACACACCCTGGCAGGCCTACGGTACTCACACACACACACATACACACACACACCCCTGGCAGGCCTACGGTACTCACACACACACACACCCCTGGCAGGCCTACGGTACTCACACACACACACACACACCCCTGGCAGGCCTACGGTACTCACACACACACACACACACCCCTGGCAGGCCTACGGTACTCACACACACACACACACACCCTGGCAGGCCTACGGTACTCACACACACACACACACACCCCTGGCAGGCCTACGGTACTCACACACACACACACCACTGGCAGGCCTACGGTACTCACACACACACACACACACACACACACACACATACACACACACACACACACACACACACACACACACACACACACACATATATACACACATATATACACACACACACACACACACACACACACACACACACACACACATACATGCTGTGATGTCACGAGAGGCTGTGTCCTGGAGGGACGTTACATCCCCCTGAGGTGGCTGCAAACCCAGACAGCTATGGCTCCATCTGCTGGTATGGTCGGGAACTCCACCCCTCTATGGCCAATCTTCCCACGCAGCTGAAACAAATGAGGAGCTGATGAGCTGAAGGTTTGGGAAGGGAAGAGACACACTGAGGAAGTGTGTGGGGGGTGAAGAGACACAGTCTCCAACCTGGGCTCTCTGGAGGACAAGAGTGCTGCACGTCCACTTCCATGAGGAATATAAGGATTTGGAGATACTTACCTTTGGGAAATACTCACCTTTGGATATATGCACCTGTGGAAATACGTGAGAGACATTTGGAAGGACTTTTGCTGGGTTGGCCACTAGCTGCAACGTGGACTACAGTAAGGCTGGGGAAAAGTTATCTGAGCGAGTGAGAATTATGATTCTGGATGTGGAAGAGACATCCCTGAACTGTTAACCCTTAAAGAGCCACAAGAGAACAGAATTTTGTTATATTTTCGTTAATTTCCCAAGACCTATAATAAAATCCTTGTTTTGTTTGAACCTTGTCTCCTTGCACTACTTGAGCAATCCCGCTGAAAGCTGTGTAGCCTCTCGTGACGTCACAGATGGTGGAGAATACGGGCACGCTCAAGCGTTAATAGTGCATGTCAGAGGAGGATACCGAAGGTTTGATCACCCAGTTTTCCAAGTTGGCCGTAGGCTCCCGCCCGACTGAAATGGAGGACATATTGAAAGCCCTTGTTGCTGGCCAGCAAGCCCAGATGCAAGCAAACGTGGCTCTCTTGGAGGAGCAAAAGAAAGCCAACCTTCTGAAGGCAGAGGAATTGCAGTTGCAGAGACAGAGGGTGGTCCAAAATACCCGCCCAATAAAGGCAAGTGACTTTATATCTAAGATGGGAGCTACCGATGACATTGAGGCATACCTGCATGCATTTGAGGCCACGGCCACTAGGGAAGCCTGGCCCAAGCAACAGTGGGTTGGTCTGTTAGCCCCCTTTCTAACCGGGGAATCGCTGAATGCTGTCCGGGGACCTGGGCCCTGACCAGGTTACTGACTATGATGCCCTGAAGTCTGAGATCCTCAGCAGATATGGACTCACAAAGTTTGGTATGGCCCAGCGCTTTCACAGCTGGACCTTCCAACCAGACCAACCTCCTCGGGCGCAGATGCATGAACTTGTCCGAATCGCAAGGAAATG
Source organism: Coregonus clupeaformis (assembly GCF_020615455.1). Lineage (NCBI taxonomy): Eukaryota > Metazoa > Chordata > Actinopteri > Salmoniformes > Salmonidae > Coregonus > Coregonus clupeaformis. Next base: position 29,771 of record NW_025536269.1, read on the forward strand.
GCTGGATCCGCAGAGGAATACAGCAGCGGCGGTGGTGGAGGCCGTTGTGGTGGATGGTTACCTACGCGCCCTGCCTTATGAGGCAAAAACGGTTCATCAGTCAACAGGCCTTGACCACGGCTGATCTGACCGTGGAAGCTGTGGAAAAGTACCAGGCCACAGCGGAGATGCTGAATGCTTCCCGAAAAGACCCCAGGAGTGCGGCCCCACCACAAATGGGGAAGAACCCGTCCAAAGGACCCCCAAGGTCTCGAACCCAGCCACGTCAGGACTTATCCCGGCTCCAGGGGGAGCCAGAAACCAGGCGGGTCCAAGAAGAGTACACCAGGAGGGGGAAACTCGACAGTGTTACCGGTGTGGGGAGATGGGACATATCTCCTGGCAGTGTGGGAAACCAGCCGATGAACCTATGCCCACTGCGGAGTCCTCCAGCTCAGCACCCACACACCGTTTTGCCTCGCTCTTGGGAGTCGTAGATGGCGGCCCAGATCGACCCCCACCTTCCCGGTAACTGTGAATCACCATGATGTGGAGGCCTTACTGGATTCTGGTAGCCGGGCCACCCTGGTGCGTAAGGATTTGGTGGGCCCAACGTGTCTGACCCCCGGGGAAAGTCCTCCCAGTTTCCTGTGTCCATGGGGACACCAGAGAATACCCCATTACTGAACTTACAATGACCAGCACACGGGGGAACCATACACACGACGGCGGGGGTGGTTGATTCCCTCCCCGTCCCTGTCCTAATTGGACGAGACTGCCCAGCCTTTTACCCACTCTGGAGAGAGTCTCAGGAGAGGATAACCCGAGTACCTCGGAAACGGAGAGGCAAGACTCATGTTGGGAAGGCTCCGGTGCAATCCTCCGAATTACTCACTCCCGCCCGGGCTCTGATAGGGATGGCAGGTGCCCAGACCGACACAGAGACGGAGCTACAGAATCTGGACAAAGAACTGTCTGGTCTGAAGGGGACCGCTGAGAGGTATCGTTTGTTAAAGCAACAGTTAGACATGAAGACAGAAGAGTTAGATATCCTCCAGGCTAAACTCCAACAGAGCTCCTTCCATAAGCAACAGGAGGAGCTGGAGAGGCTGCGCAGGACCATCGAGGAGTGTGAGGAGACCCTGCGCAGTAGTAAGGGAGGTCCAGAAGAAGGCAGAGGAGAAGTACAAGGTGTTGGAGAACAAGATGAAGAATGCGGAGGCAGAGAGAGAGAAGGAACTGAAAGCTGCTCAACAGAAGCTAAACTCTGCTAAAACCAAGGCTGATGCGTTCAGTAAGAAACTCAAGGAGAGACAACAGGAGGCTGAGTCCCTGGTCCTAGAGGTGGAGGAGTTGAAGAGAGAGCAGGCTGGCAAGCACCACGGCAATGCGGACGCCCTCTCCCGGCGTGATGCCTTCTTCGCTGCCTTTACCCGACGAGGACGTCGGTCCCGAGGGGAGGGGATGTGTGATGTCACGAGAGGCTGTGTCCTGGAGGGACGTTACATCCCCCTGAGGTGGCTGCAAACCCAGACAGCTATGGCTCCATCTGCTGGTATGGTCGGGAACTCCACCCCTCTATGGCCAATCTTCCCACGCAGCTGAAACAGATCAGGAGCTGATGAGCTGAAGGTTTGGGAAGGGGAAGAGACACACTGAGGGAGTGTGTGGGGGGGTGAAGAGACACAGTCTCCAACCTGGGCTCTCTGGAGGACAAGAGTGCTGCACGTCCACTTCCATGAGGAATATAAGGATTTGGAGATACTTACCTTTGGGAAATACTCACCTTTGGATATATGCACCTGTGGAAATACGTGAGAGACATTTGGAAGGACTTTTTGCTGGGTTGGCCACTAGCTGCAACGTGGACTACAGTAAGGCTGGGGAAAAGTTATCTGAGCGAGTGAGAATTATGATTCTGGATGTGGAAGAGACATCCCTGAACTGTTAACCCTTAAAGAGCCACAAGAGAACAGAATTTTGTTATATTTTCGTTAATTTCCCAAGACCTATAATAAAATCCTTGTTTTGTTTGAACCTTGTCTCCTTGCACTACTTGAGCAATCCCGCTGAAAGCTGTGTAGCCTCTCGTGACGTCACAATGCATACACACATACACACATACACATACATACACACACTCACTCACTCACACACAGACTAGAAGCAGTGTCCCAATATTCGTACTTGCGTTCTAAATAGTAGGCATTTTGGTGATGTGGAAATATAAATACAAAATGGAGTGCTTTAAATGCCAGGATGTTCATACTCCATTTGGGCTTTTCATCTGGTAGAATTCACTGCACACTAATTAGGAAGAGAATCGTCTTCTGAGATCAACATGTTTGACAACGGCTGATAATCAGATCAGGGGAGGCGGCGTACCAAAAATGAACGAATGGCGGGAATCAACGCAATTGCATTTCGATGAGGCATTCTCAGTATGGATGAGTAGTATGTTGATATTACTTTTTTACTGAACAGTGCGTTCAATAATAATCATAATCAGTTTAGTATGATTAGTACACAGTATGTAGTTTTAGTAAGTGGTAGACAAGACAGATTTGGGACACGGCCAGTGGGTTTGACAGTGTAAAGGGGACAGGAACTGTCCAGTGGGTTTGACAGTGTAAAGGGGGGACAGGAACTGTCCAGTGGGTTTGACAGCGTAAAGGGGACAGGAACTGTCCAGTGGGTTTGACAGTGTAAAGGGGACAGGAACTGTCCAGTGGGTTTGACAGTGTAAAGGGGACAGGAACTGTCCAGTGGGTTTGACAGTGTAAAGGGGACAGGAACTGTCCAGTGGGTTTGACAGCGTAAAGGGGACATGAACTGTCCAGTGGGTTTGACAGCGTAAAGGGGGGACAGGAACTGTCCAGTGGGTTTGACAGTGTAAAGGGGACAGGAACTGTCCAGTGGGTTTGACAGCGTAAAGGGGGGACAGGAACTGTCCAGTGAGTTTGACAGTGTAAAGGGGACAGGAACTGTCCAGTGGGTTTGACAGCGTAAAGGGGACAGGAACTGTCCAGTGGGTTTGACAGTGTAAAGGGGGGACAGGAACTGTCCAGTGGGTTTGACAGCGTAAAGGGGACAGGAACTGTCCAGTGGGTTTGACAGCGTAAAGGGGACAGGAACTGTCCAGTGGGTTTGACAGCGTAAAGGGGGGACAGGAACTGTCCAGTGGGTTTGACAGCGTAAAGGGGACAGGAACTGTCCAGTGGGTTTGACAGTGTAAAGGGGACAGGAACTGTCCAGTGGGTTTGACAGCGTAAAGGGGACATGAACTGTCCAGTGGGTTTGACAGTGTAAAGGGGACAGGAACTGTCCAGTGGGTTTGACAGTGTAAAGGGGGGACAGGAACTGTCCAGTGGGTTTGACAGTGTAAAGGGGACAGGAACTGTCCAGTGGGTTTGACAGTGTAAAGGGGACAGGAACTGTCCAGTGGGTTTGACAGTGTAAAGGGGACAGGAACTGTCCAGTGGGTTTGACAGTGTAAAGGGGACAGGAACTGTCCAGTGGGTTTGACAGTGTAAAGGGGACAGGAACTGTCCAGTGGGTTTGACAGTGTAAAGGGGGGACAGGAACTGTCCAGTGGGTTTGACAGCGTAAAGGGGACAGGAACTGTCCAGTGGGTTTGACAGTGTAAAGGGGACAGGAACTGTCCAGTGTGAGTCTGTAAGGGGGACAGAGGGAGAGTGGAGCGGGAGGAGGACAGAGGGAGAGTGGAGCGGGAGGAGGACAGAGGGAGGGTGGAGCGGGAGGAGGACAGAGGGAGGGTGGAGCGGGAGGAGGACAGAGGGAGAGGAGCGGGAGGAGGACAGAGGGAGAGTGGAGCGGGAGGAGGACAGAGGGAGGGTGGAGCGGGAGGAGGACAGAGGGAGGGTGGAGCGGGAGGAGGACAGAGGGAGAGTGGAGCGGGAGGAGGACAGAGGGAGAGTGGAGCGGGGAGGAGGACAGAGGGAGAGTGGAGCGGGAGGAGGACAGAGGGAGGGTGGAGCGGGGGAGGACAGAGGGAGGGTGGAGCGGGAGGAGGACAGAGGGAGGGTGGAGCGGGAGGAGGACAGAGGGAGGGTGGAGCGGGAGGAGGACAGAGGGAGAGTGGAGCGGGGAGGAGGACAGAGGGAGAGTGGAGCGGGAGGAGGACAGAGGGAGAGTGGAGCGGGAGGAGGACAGAGGGAGGGTGGAGCGGGAGGAGGACAGAGGGAGAGTGGAGCGGGAGGAGGACAGAGGGAGAGTGGAGCGGGAGGAGGACAGAGGGAGAGTGGAGCGGGAGGAGGACAGAGGGAGAGTGGAGCGGGAGGAGGACAGAGGGAGGGTGGAGCGGGAGGAGGACAGAGGGAGGGTGGAGCGGGAGGAGGACAGAGGGAGGGTGGAGCGGGAGGAGGACAGAGGGAGGGTGGAGCGGGAGGAGGACAGAGGGAGAGTGGAGCGGGAGGAGGACAGAGGGAGAGTGGAGCGGGAGGAGGACAGAGGGAGGGTGGAGCGGGAGGAGGACAGAGGGAGAGTGGAGCGGGAGGAGGACAGAGGGAGAGGAGGATGTATCTTAGTAGTCTAGAGCGGTACTGATCTGAAAACGAGGTCAAAGCAATGTGACCGACAACCAGCAGGAATGACTTTTCATCTGTCTACTTATCTGGGTTAACTCATTTTGTGTGTGTGTGTGTGTGTCCGTCCAGGTGCAGCCCCAAAGCCAGTGGCTCCAGTAGATCCGTGGGGTCCCCCGTCCTCCTCTGTTCCCCCCATGAAGAGCAGTGATCCCTGGGGAACCAACCCTGCTCCTGACCCCTGGGGCTCTGGAGGCACAATGCCCAAGACTTCCAACACAGGTACACCAGGGTTTAGTTAGCCGGTAATAGGTGGCTTTGGCAAAATATAATAACAATAATAATAGTAATAATAACAATAATAATAGTAATAATAGTAATAATAGCAGTAGTAATAATAGCAGTAATAATAGTAATAATAATAGTAGTAATAGTAATAATAATAGTAATAATATTAGTAATAATAATAATAGCAGTAGTAATAGTAGTAATAGTAATAATAATAGTAATAATAGTAGTAATAATAATAATAGCAGTAGTAACAATAATAGTAATAATAATAGTAATAGTAGTAATAGTAATAATAATAGTAATAGTGGTAATAATAGTAATAGTAATAATAATAATAATAATAATAGTAATAGTAGTAATAATAGTAATAATAGTAATAGTAATAGTAGTAATAATAGCAATAGTAATAATAATAA
>NW_025536269.1:40000-63977 GCF_020615455.1 Coregonus clupeaformis
TCTCTTTGTAGTCTTTATGACAGTCTCCTCCTCCTCCTCTCTCTCTCTTTGTAGCCTTTATGACAGTCTCCTCCACCGCTCCTCTCTCTCTCTTTGTAGTCTTTATGACAGTCTCCTCCACCGCTCCTCTCTCTCTCTCTTTGTAGTCTTTATGACAGCCTCCTCCACCGCTCCTCTCTCTTTGTAGTCTTTATGACAGTCTCCTCCACCGCTCCTCTCTCTCTTTGTAGTCTTTATGACAGCCTCCTCCACCGCTCCTCCTCTCTCTCTCTTTGTAGTCTTTATGATAGTCTCCTCCACCACCGCTCCTCTCTCTCTTTGTAGTCTTTATGACAGTCTCCTCCACCGCTCCTCTCTCTCTCTGTAGTCTTTATGACAGCCTCCTCCACCGCTCCTCCTCTCTCTCTTTGTAGTCTTTATGACAGTCTCCTCCACCGCTCCTCTCTCTCTCTCTTTGTAGTCTTTATGACAGCCTCCTCCACCGCTCCTCTCTCTCTTTGTAGTCTTTATGACAGTCTCCTCCACCGCTCCTCTCTCTCTTTGTAGTCTTTATGACAGCCTCCTCCACCGCTCCTCCTCTCTCTCTTTGTAGTCTTTATGACAGTCTCCTCCACCGCTCCTCTCTCTCTCTCTTTGTAGTCTTTATGACAGCCTCCTCCACCGCTCCTCTCTCTCTCTTTGTAGTCTTTATGACAGCCTCCTCCACCGCTCCTCTCTCTCTCTTTGTAGTCTTTATGACAGCCTCCTCCACCGCTCCTCTCTCTCTTTGTAGTCTTTATGACAGTCTCCTCCTCCTCCTCTCTCTCTCTTTGTAGCCTTTATGACAGTCTCCTCCACCGCTCCTCTCTCTCTCTCTTTGTAGTCTTTATGACAGTCTCCTCCACCGCTCCTCTCTCTCTTTGTAGTCTTTATGACAGCCTCCTCCACCGCTCCTCTCTCTCTCTTTGTAGTCTTTATGACAGCCTCCTCCACCGCTCCTCTCTCTCTCTTTGTAGTCTTTATGACAGCCTCCTCCACCGCTCCTCTCTCTCTCTTTGTAGTCTTTATGACAGTTTCCTCCACCGCTCCTCTCTCTCTCTTTGTAGTCTTTATGACAGTCTCCTCCACCGCTCCTCTCTCTCTCTTTGTAGTCTTTATGACAGTCTCCTCCACCGCTCCTCTCTCTCTTTGTAGTCTTTATGACAGCCTCCTCCACCGCTCCTCTCTCTCTCTTTGTAGTCTTTATGACAGTCTCCTCCACCGCTCCTCTCTCTCTCTTTGTAGTCTTTATGACAGTCTCCTCCACCGCACCTCCTCTCTCTCTCTTTGTAGTCTTTATGACAGTCTCCTCCACCGCTCCTCTCTCTCTCTTTGTAGTCTTTATGACAGTCTCCTCCACCGCTCCTCTCTCTTTGTAGTCTTTATGACAGCCTCCTCCACCGCTCCTCCTCTCTCTCTCTTTGTAGTCTTTATGACAGTCTCCTCCACCGCTCCTCCTCTCTCTCTCTTTGTAGTCTTTATGACAGTCTCCTCCACCGCTCCTCCTCTCTCTCTCTTTGTAGTCTTTATGACAGTCTCCTCCACCGCTCCTCTCTCTCTTTGTAGTCTTTATGACAGTCTCCTCCACCGCTCCTCCTCTCTCTCTCTTTGTAGTCTTTATGACAGTCTCCTCCACCGCTCCTCTCTCTCTTTGTAGTCTTTATGACAGTCTCCTCCTCCAAAGCATATTGAGGAGTTGGTTAAGAAGCTGAGGGTTAAAATAGGTGTAATGCCTCTCGCTAAATAGTTGGAAGCAGATTATTCAGTCGACGTTTCCTACCGGTCCTAGACGATGACGACGTCATCTATATGAACGCAGCTGCCACTTCATTAACGCCGTCAGATGCAGTTTATCACGGCGCTCTGCACTTTAATACGGGCGACCGGTTTAGTATTAATTACTGCGTTCTCTACCAGGAAGTTGGTTGGCCCTCTGAGGTCACGTAGGTTGATACATTGCTTTGTTTTCATTTAGAAAGCCCTTTTCTTTTTTTTTTTTTTTTACAAAAAGTCCCACTACTTTTAACATCATTACTCAACTTTAGATATAAGAGTTACCACACAAGGTCTCAGGGATGGCTAACTCTGGAAATTCCTAAATCAGGCTTTTAGTTTTCTTGCACCTTTATTTGTGGAACAATCTTCAAAATGTTCTTACATTTTTATGTTTTGGTGCCTCTCGGGGCAGTGGTCACCAACCGGGCGATCGACCGGTCGATCTACAAGGCATTACTAGTCGATCACCAAACATATCTGTGGATGAGCCAATGATAAAGGCTTGAGCTCCTTTTAATATAATTGGTGTTGTGCTGTTGGTGGTAGGTTCACTAGATTCAGAAGCCCTGTTCACTAGATTCAGAAGCCCTGTTCACTAGATTCAGAAGCCCTGTTCACTAGATTCAGAAGCCCTGTTCACTAGATTCAGAAGCCCTGTTGGTGGTAGGTTCACTAGATTCAGAAGCCCGATTCACTAGATTCAGAAGCCCGGTTCACTAGATTCAGAAGCCCTGTTCACTAGATTCAGAAGCCCTGTTGGTGGTAGGTTCACTAGATTCAGAAGCCCTGTTCACTAGATTCAGAAGCCCTGTTGGTGGTAGGTTCACTAGATTCAGAAGCCCTGTTGGCGGTGGGTTCACTAGATTCAGAAGCCCTGTTGGCGGTGGGTTCACTAGATTCAGAAGCCCTGTTGGTGGTAGGTTCACTAGATTCAGAAGCCCTGTTGGCGGTAGGTTCACTAGATTCAGAAGCCCTGTTGGCGGTGGGTTCACTAGATTCAGAAGCCCTGTTGGCGGTAGGTTCACTAGATTCAGAAGCCCTGTTGGCGGTAGGTTCACTAGATTCAGAAGCCCTGTTGGCGGTAGTTTCACTAGATTCAGAAGCCCTGTTGGCGGTAGGTTCACTAGATTCAGAAGCCCTGTTGGTGGTAGGTTCACTAGATTCAGAAGCCCTGTTGGTGGTAGGTTCACTAGATTCAGAAGCCCTGTTGGTGGTAGGTTCACTAGATTCAGAAGCCCTGTTGGCGGTAGGTTCACTAGATTCAGAAGCCCTGTTGGCGGTAGTTTCACTAGATTCAGAAGCCCTGTTGGTGGTAGGTTCACTAGATTCAGAAGCCCTGTTGGTGGTAGGTTCACTAGATTCAGAAGCCCTGTTGGTGGTAGGTTCACTAGATTCAGAAGCCCTGTTGGTGGTAGGTTCACTAGATTCAAAAGCCCTGTTGGTGGTAGGTGCACTAGATTCAGAAGCCCTGTTCACTAGATTCAGAAGCCCTGTTGGTGGTAGGTGCACTAGATTCAGAAGCCCTGTTCACTAGATTTTTCACGCTCAACGGTTTCCCGTGTGTATCAAGAACGGTCCACCACCCAAAGGACATCCAGCCAACTTGACACAACTGTGGGAAGCATTGGAGTCAACATGGGCCAGCATCCCTGTGGAAGGCTTTTGACTCTAGTAGAGTTCATGCCCCCGACGAATTGAGGCTGTACTGAGGGTAAAAGGTGACTCAACTCAATATTTTGTACACTATGTACAATTATCTGTAAGGCCCCTCGGTCGAGCAGTGAATTTCAAACACAGATTCAACCACAAAGACCAGGGAGGTTTTCCAATGCCTCGCAAAGAAGAGCACCGATTGGTAAATGGGTAAACATGAAAAAAGCAGACATTAAACATCCCTTTGAACATGGTGAAGTTATTAATTACACTTTAGATGGTGTATCAATACACCCAGTCACTACAAAGATACAGGTGTCCTTCCTAACTCAGTTGCCGGAGAGGAAGGAAACCGCTCAGGGATTTCACCATGAGGCCAATGGTGACTTTTAAACAGTTACAGAGTTGAATGGCTGTGATAGGAGAGAACTGAGGATGGATCAACAACATTGCAGTTACTCCACAATACTAACCTAAATTGACAGAGTGAAAAGAAGGAAGCCTGTACAGAATCTAAATATTCCAAAACATGCATCCTGTTTACAACAAGGCATTAAAGTAATACTGCAAAACATGTGGCAAAGCAATACACCTTTTCCCCAATAAAACACATTACAGAGTAACACTCCATATTTTCAAGCATAGTGGTGGCTGCATCATGTTATGGGTATTGCTTATAATTGTTAAGGACCAGTGAGTTTTTTTTTTCAGGATTAAAAAATAAATGGAATGGAGCTAAGCACAAGCAAAATCCTAGAGGAAAACCTGGTTCAGTCTGCTTTCCACCAGACACTGGGAGATAAATTCACCTTTCAACAGGACAAGAACCTAAGAACACAAGGCCAAATCTACACTGGAGTTTCTTACCAAGAAGACAGTAAATGTTTCTGAGTTAGTTTTGACTTAAATCTGCTTGAGAATCTATGGCAAGACTTGAAAATGGTTGTCTAGCAATGATCAACAACCAATTTGACAGAACTTGAAGAATTGTTGTACAATCCAGGTGTGGAAAGCTCTTAGAGACTTACCCAGAAAGACTCACAGCTTTAATCGCTGCCAAAGGGGATTCTAACATGTATTACATTTACATTTACATTTTAGTCATTTAGCAGACGCTCTTATCCAGAGCGACTTACAGTTAGTGAATACATATATATACAGTGGGGGAAAAAAGTATTTAGTCAGCCACCAATTGTGCAAGTTCTCCCACTTAAAAAGATGAGAGAGGCCTGTAATTTTCATCATAGGTACACGTCAACTATGTCAGACAAATTGAGGAAAACATTTCCAGAAAATCACATTGTAGGATTTTTTATGAATTTATTTGCAAATTATGGTGGAAAATAAGTATTTGGTCACCTACAAACAAGCAAGATTTCTGGCTCTCACAGACCTGTAACTTCTTCTTTAAGAGGCTCCTCTGTCCTCCACTCGTTACCTGTATTAATGGCACCTGTTTGAACTTGTTATCAGTATAAAAGACACCTGTCCACAACCTCAAACAGTCACACTCCAAACTCCACTATGGCCAAGACCAAAGAGCTGTCAAAGGACACCAGAAACAAAATTGTAGACCTGCACCAGGCTGGGAAGACTGAATCTGCAATAGGTAAGCAGCTTGGTTTGAAGAAATCAACTGTGGGAGCAATTATTAGGAAATGGAAGGCATACAAGACCACTGATAATCTCCCTCGATCTGGGGCTCCACGCAAGATCTCACCCCCGTGGGGTCAAAATGATCACAAGACCGGTGAGCAAAAATCCCAGAACCACACGGGGGGACCTAGTGAATGACCTGCAGAGAGCTGGGACCAAAGTAACAAAGCCTACCATCATTAACACACTACGCCGCCAGGTACTTAAATCCTGCAGTGCCAGACGTGTCCCCCTGCTTAAGCCAGTACATGTCCAGGCCCGTGCTAGAGTGCATTTGGATGATCCAGAAAAGGATTGGGAGAATGTCATATGGTCAGATGAAACCAAAATAGAACTTTTTGGTAAAAACTCAACTCGTCGTGTTTGGAGGACAAAAATGCTGAGTTGCATCCAAAGAACACCATACCTACTGTGAAGCATGGGGGTGGAAACATCATGCTTTGGGGCTGTTTTTCTGCAAAGGGACCAGGACGACTGATCCGTGTAAAGGAAAGAATGAATGGGGCCATGTATCGTGAGATTTTGAGTGAAAACCTCCTTCCATCAGCAAGGGCATTGAAGATGAAACGTGGCTGGGTCTTTCAGTATGACAATGATCCCAAACACACCGCCCGGGCAACGAAGGAGTGGCTTCGTAAGAAGCATTTCAAGGTCCTGGAATGGCCTAGCCAGTCTCCAGATCTCAACCCCATAGAAAATCTTTGGAGGGGAGTTGAAAGTCTGTGTTGCCTAGCGACAGCCCCAAAACATCACTGCTCTAGAGGAGATCTGCATGGAGGAATGGGCCAAAATACCAGCAACAGGTGTGTGAAAACCTTGTGAAGACTTACAGAAAACATTTGACCTGTGTCATTGCCAACAAAGGGTATATAACAAATTATTGAGAAACTTTTGTTATTGACCAAATACTTATTTTCCACCATATTTTGCAAATAAATTCATTAAAAATCCTACAATGTGATTTTCTGGATTTTCTTTCCTCATTTTGTCTGTCATAGTTGACGTGTACCTATGATGAAAATTACAGGCCTCTCTCATCTTTTTAAGTGGGAGAACTTGCACAATTGGTGGCTGACTAAATACTTTTTTTCCCCACTGTATATATTTTTTTCATACTGGTCCCCCGTGGGAATCGAACCCACAACCCTGGCGTTGCAAACGCCATGCTCTATCAACTGAGCTACATCCCTATTAACTCACAGGGTTGAATACTTATGTAAATGAGATTCGGTATTTCATTTTCAATGAATTTGCAAAAATTTCTAAAAACATGTTTTCACTTTGTCATTATGGGGCGTTGTGTGTAGATGGGTTTTTGTTTTTGTTTTTGTTATTTAAAAAAAAATCCATTTTGAATTCAGGCTGTAACAACAAAATGTGGAATAAGTCAAGGGGTATGAATACTTTCTGAAGGCACTGTATAATTGTCAGGTAAAACATCTGGGTTAATGATTCAGCCGTCAGGGGCAGAGAGCTGCGGACAAAGGGGATCAAGCATATCAGGCCAAGTGGATGAAGGGGATTTGTTTACATCAATCTTAAGCAAGGCATCTAGCACATCACAAGGAGAACGTTGTTGAAATGAAAACAAAGATTGAGTAGAAGTTGAGGCGTTAACCGTGGAGTCAGCTAGTGGTAACCTGTCTCTCTCTCTCTGTAATCCCCCTTAACCGTGGAGTCAGCTAGTGGTAACCTGTCTCTCTCTGTAATCCCCCTTAACCGTGGAGTCAGCTAGTGGTAACCTGTCTCTCTCTCTGTAATCCTCCTTAACCGTGGAGTCAGCTAGAGGTAACCTGTCTCTCTCTCTCTGTAATCCTCCTTAACCGTGGAGTCAGCTAGAGGTAACCTGTCTCTCTCTCTGTAATCCTCCTTAACTGTGGAGTCAGCTAGAGGTAACCTGTCTCTCTCTCTGTAATCCCCCTTAACCGTGGAGTCAGCTAGTGGTAACCTGTCTCTCTCTCTGTAATCCTCCTTAACCGTGGAGTCAGCTAGTGGTAACCTGTCTCTCTCTCTGTAATCCTCCTTAACCGTGGAGTCAGCTAGTGGTAACCTGTCTCTCTCTCTGTAATCCCCCTTAACCGTGGAGTCAGCTAGAGGTAACCTGTCTCTCTCTCTCTGTAATCCCCCTTAACCGTGGAGTCAGCTAGTGGTAACCTGTCTCTCTCTCTGTAATCCTCCTTAACCGTGGAGTCAGCTAGTGGTAACCTGTCTCTCTCTGTAATCCTCCTTAACCGTGGAGTCAGCTAGTGGTAACCTGTCTCTCTCTCTGTAATCCTCCTTAACCGTGGAGTCAGCTAGTGGTAACCTGTCTCTCTCTGTAATCCTCCTTAACCGTGGAGTCAGCTAGAGGTAACCTGTCTCTCTCTCTCTGTAATCCTCCTTAACCGTGGGAGTCAGCTAGTGGTAACCTGTCTCTCTCTGTAATCCTCCTTAACCGTGGAGTCAGCTAGAGGTAACCTGTCTCTCTCTCTCTGTAATCCTCCTTAACCGTGAGTCAGCTAGTGGTAACCTGTCTCTCTCTCTGTAATCCCCCTTAACCGTGGAGTCAGCTAGTGGTAACCTGTCTCTCTCTCTGTAATCCCCCTTAACCGTGGAGTCAGCTAGTGGTAACCTGTCTCTCTCTCTCTGTAATCCTCCTTAACCGTGGAGTCAGCTAGTGGTAACCTGTCTCTCTCTCTGTAATCCTCCTTAACCGTGGGAGTCAGCTAGTGGTAACCTGTCTCTCTCTCTCTGTAATCCTCCTTAACCGTGGAGTCAGCTAGTGGTAACCTGCTCTCTCTCTCTGTAATCCTCCTTAACCGTGGAGTCAGCTAGTGGTAACCTGTCTCTCTCTGTAATCCTCCTTAACCGTGGAGTCAGCTAGTGGTAACCTGTCTCTCTCTCTCTGTAATCCTCCTTAACCGTGGAGTCAGCTAGTGGTAACCTGTCTCTCTCTCTCTGTAATCCTCCTTAACCGTGGAGTCAGCTAGTGGTAACCTGTCTCTCTCTCTGTAATCCTCCTTAACCGTGGAGTCAGCTAGTGGTAACCTGTCTCTCTCTCTCTGTAATCCTCCTTAACCGTGGAGCCAGCTAGTGGTAACCTGTCTCTCTCTCTGTAATCCTCCTTAACCGTCGGAGTCAGCTAGTGGTAACCTGTCCTCTCTCTCTCTGTAATCCTCCTTAACCGTGGAGTCAGCTAGAGGTAACCTGTCTCTCTCTCTGTAATCCCCTTAACCGGTGGAGTCAGCTAGTGGTAACCTGTCTCTCTCTCTCTGTAATCCTCCTTAACCGTGGAGTCAGCTAGTGGTAACCTGTCTCTCTCTCTGTAATCCCCCTTAACCGTGGAGTCAGCTAGTGGTAACCTGTCTCTCTCTCTGTAATCCTCCTTAACCGTGGAGTCAGCTAGAGGTAACCTGTCTCTCTCTCTGTAATCCTCTTTAACCGTGGAGTCAGCTAGTGGTAATCTGTCTCTCTCTCTCTCTCTCTCTGTAATCCTCCAGGTGACGGTCGGGGTCTCTCCTCCCTGACTAGTGGTACTGGGGACCTGTTTGACCCTCTCCCCAGCGGCTCCAGCAGGAAGACCCCAGAGTCCTTCCTGGGTCCTAATGCAGCACTGGTCAACCTGGACTCACTGGTCACCAAGCCTCCCCAGCCTGCTCCTATTGTCAACCCCTTCCTCGCTGCTGCAGGTACAGACAGGATGCACACACGGTACAGGACAGACCTGCTGCAGGTACAGACAGGATGCACACACGGTACAGGACAGACCTGCTGCAGGTACAGACAGGATGCACACACGGTACAGGACAGACCTGCTGCAGGTACAGACAGGATGCACACACGGTACAGGACAGACCTGCTGCAGGTACAGACAGGATGCACACACGGTACAGGACAGACCTGCTGCAGGTACAGACAGGATGCACACACGGTACAGGACAGACCTGCTGCAGGTACAGACAGGATGCACACACGGTACAGGACAGACCTGCTGCAGGTACAGACAGGATGGTACACACGGTACAGGACAGACCTGCTGCAGGTACAGACAGGATGCACACACGGTACAGGACAGACCTGCTGCAGGTACAGACAGGATGCACACACGGTACAGGACAGACCTGCCGCAGGTACAGACCGGATGCACACACACGGTACAGGACAGACCTGCTGCAGGTACAGACAGGATGCACACACAGTACAGGACAGACCTGCTGCAGGTACAGACAGGATGCACACACGGTACAGGACAGACCTGCCGCAGGTACAGACAGGATAAACTCACACGGTACAGGACAGACCTGCTGCAGGTACAGACAGGATGCACACACACGGTACAGGACAGACCTGCTGCAGGTACCACACACGGTACAGGACAGACCTGCTGCAGGTACAGACAGGATGCACACACGGTACAGGACAGACCTGCTGCAGGTACAGACAGGATAAACTCACACGGTACAGGACAGACCTGCTGCAGGTACAGACAGGATGCACACACGGTACAGGACAGACCTGCCGCAGGTACAGACAGGATGCACACACGGTACAGGACAGACCTGCTGCAGGTACAGACAGGATGCACACACGGTACAGGACAGACCTGCCGCAGGTACAGACAGGATGCACACACGGTGCAGGACAGACCTGCTGCAGGTACAGACAGGATGCACACACGGTACAGGACAGACCTGCTGCAGGTACAGACAGGATGCACACACGGTACAGGACAGACCTGCTGCAGGTACAGACAGGATGCACACACGGTACAGGACAGACCTGCTGCAGGTACAGACAGGATGCACACACGGTACAGGACAGACCTGCTGCAGGTACAGACAGGATGCACACACACGGTACAGGACAGACGGTACTCCAGCGTTTCCCAAACTCGGTCCTGGGGCCACCCCCAAGGGGTGCACCTTTTTTGTTTTTTTGCCCTAGCACTACACAGTGGATTCAAATAATCAAAGCTTGATGAAGATGTTGGTTATTTGAATCAACTGTGTAGTGCTCGGGCAAAAACCCTTGGGGTCCCAGGACCGAGTTTGGGAAACCCTGCGGCGGACACACACAGTACAGAGACAGGTGTTGAAACTTGTTGAGTTTGAATACAATCTCTGTTCTCTCTCTCTCTCTCTCTCTGTGTTTGAATACAATCTCTGTTCTCTCTCTCTCTCTCTCTCTGGTGTTTGAATACAATCTCTGTTCTCTCTCTCTCTCTCTCTGGTGTTTGAATACAATCTCTGTTCTCTCTCTCTCTCTCTCTGGTGTTTGAATACAATCTCTGTTCTCTCTCTCTCTCTGGTGTTTGAATACAATCTATGTTCTCTCTCTCTCTCTGGTGTTTGAATACAATCTCTGTTCTCTCTCTCTGGTGTTTGAATACAATCTATGTTCTCTCTCTCTCTCTCTCTGGTGTTTGAATACAATCTCTTTTCTCTCTCTCTCTCTCTGGTGTTTGAATACAATCTCTGTTCTCTCTCTCTCTCTCTCTGGCGTTTGCTAATGCTGATGTCTTCTCTCTGTTCTGTTTGTCTCTCCCGTGTCTCCTTAGGAGCAGCCCCTGTAGCCGCCCCCCAGGCCAACCCGTTCCAGATGGGCCAGCCCACCCCCCCTACCCTGAACCAGATGAGGGTCAGCCCTATGCCAGGCCAGGGTCTGGGGGGAGTAGCAGGGTTCAGCAGCGTGTCCTCTATGGCAGACCCTCTGCCCCTCTCCTCCCTGGTCCCCCTGGGTCGCGTGGTGCCCGGCGTTGGAGGGATGGGGAGTATCCCGGCCTCTATGTCTATGCCCCAGCCCCTCCTCAGCTCAGCCCTGCCCACCACAGCGGGCACACAGCCCCCCGGGACCACCAACCCCTTCCTGTTGTGAGGAACACCTCAACTACGACCACCCCCTTCAAGACAACACCCCCAGAATCCTCTCCAGCCTCCTCTCCATACTTCTCTCCTCTCCCTCTCCTCCTCCTCCTCTCCCTCTTCTCTTCTCCCCCCCTCTCCTCTCCGCCTCCTCTCCCTCTCCTCCTCTCTCCTCCTCTCCTCCTCTCCTCTCCCCCCTCCTCTCTCTCCAACACTCCCTTCTCTTCCACTCTCAGCCCAGATAAGGTGTGTGTCCGATAGGTCTCGTATTCCAGGGTGTTCTGACTGTTTTGATGATAGAGTGAATCCATGATCAGAGACTAACTCAACGTGTAGAACCCCAGTGAGCTGTGTGTGTGTGTGTGTGTGTGTGTGTGTGTGTGTGTGTGTACTAAGCAGGGATTTTGCACATGCTCAATTAGCTATGACTGTTGCTTCACCGTTAGTCCTTAGCTGGAGAGAGACACCGGACACTGCACTGCCCGGAGCACACTCCGTTACCCGCCACCGGCCACAACTTGTGAGGTCACTGCTTAGGACCCCTAGCCCTGACCTTGACCTGACACACAGCAACGTATGAATTTTCACCCTGCAGGTCAACGCATGAATTTTCACCCCTGCAGGTCAACATATGAATTTTCACCCCTGCAGATCAACGTATATGTGAACTTTAACCTGAGGTCAACGTGATATATGAACAGGTGGATGAACTTATATCCCAGAGGAGAAGAGGAGACTGTGTTTATTTGGGAGGAAAGACACGGGGGATTTGTTTCCGTACACTGAAGGATGTCTGTTATTCTACAACTGGCTGTAGTTCTTGTGTTGCCAGGAGACGGGGGTGTAGTTATTGTGTTGCCAGGAGACGGGGGGGAGGGGGGGCTGTAGATCCCTACACAGAGACCTAGTTACTTCCCAAATGGCACCCTGTTCCCTAGGTAGTGTGCGCTTACTGGTCAAAAGTATTACTTGTCACTCTGTGTACCCAATTACACAATGTCAAGTAGTACAAAAATCAGGAGATGACGACATTCACAGTAGAAAAGTCAAGGATTTTCAAAGACGATTTTTGTGACAAAACGCCAGAGACAAACGACACCATGTTCAGATGTGACATCGGTTAGTCAATAGTATGTACACAGTGTTCCACTGCCCAGCCTGCAGCCCGCCTCAGATCAGCCATATATATTAAGAGAGATCTCTGGCTGAAGACCAGCCATGGTGTCACGGTGATATCTGCACCCCCTCTCCTGGCATTTGGGTTGGCTGGCTGTGGGGGTGTTAGTGGGTAATGTAGTCCAGAGGAGGTTCAAAGGAAAACCGGAGAGGTTAAGGTAGAACCTGTGTATATCTAGGATCAGATTTCCCTGGCCTCAACCCCTAACCTCCACCACTAGAGACAGGAGTGGTTAACATCTGACTCCAGGCCTGTAGTTAACGGGGCAGTGAGGGGGGAAGGACAGGAGTTAACATCTGACTCCAGGCCTGTAGTTAACGGGGCAGTGAGGGGATGAGACAGGAGTTAACATCTGACTCCAGGCCTGTAGTTAACGGGCAGTGTTGAGTATGAGACAGAGTTAACACTCTGACTCCAGGCCTGCAGTTAACAGGGCAGTGAGGGGGATGAGACAGGAGCACATCTGACTCCAGGCCTGTAGTTAACGGGCAGTGTTAGTATGAGACAGGAGTTAACATCTGACTCCAGGCCTGTAGTTAACGAGCAGTGTTAGTATGAGACAGGAGTTAACATCTGACTCCAGGCCTGCGAGTTAACGGGCAGTGGGGGATGAGACAGAGTTAACATCTGACTCCAGGCCTGTAGTTACAGGGGAGTAGGGGGATGAGACAGGAGTTAACATCTGACTCCAGGCCTGTAGTTAACGGGGCAGTGAGGGGGATGAGACAGGAGTTAACATCTGACTCCAGGCCTGTAGTTAACGAGCAGTGTTAGTATGAGACAGGAGTTAACATCTGACTCCAGGCCTGTAGTTAACAGGCAGTGGTAGTATGAGACAGGAGTTAACATCTGACTCCAGGCCTGTAGTTAACGGGCAGTGAGGGGGGATGAGACAGGAGTTAACATCTGACCCCAGGCCTGTGAGTTAACGGGCAGTGTTAGTATGAGACAGGAGTTAACATCTGACTCCAGGCCTGTAGTTAACGAAAGCAGTGTTAGTATGAGACAGGAGTTAACACATCTGACTCCAGGCCTGTAGTTAACAGGGCAGTGAGGGGGATGAGACAGGAGTTAACATCTGACTCCAGGCCTGTAGTTAACGGGGCAGTGTTAGGGTATGAGACAGGAGTTAACATCTGACTCCAGGCCTGTAGTTAACGGGGCAGTGAGGGGGATGAGACAGGAGTTAACATCTGACTCCAGGCCTGTAGTTAACGGGCAGTGAGGGGATGAGACAGGAGTTAACATCTGACTCCAGGCCTGTAGTTAAGGGGCAGTGAGGGGGATGAGCAGGAGTTAACATGACTCCAGGCCTGTAGTTAACAGGGCAGTGAGGGGGGATGAGACAGGAGTTAACATCTGACTCCAGGCCTGTAGTTAACGGGCAGTGTTAGTATGAGACAGGAGTTAACATCTGACTCCAGGTCTGTAGTTAACGGGCAGGTCTTTATCTCACTGTCATAATCATCTGTATATTATTATTATTACTATTATTACTCTGTAATCACTGTTCATATCAGCTGTCTGTAGCGTAACTATCAACAGTGTGGATGGGACAGATTTGGCCACAATTGGATTAACAGTAATCTACCTGCAAGATCATTAACCGCACCACCTGACTAACCCAGCAGGGAGCCACACATGGACAGCAGGACACACCTGAACAGTACAAACTGTTGTTGTTGTTGTTTGTGACTGATTTTATTTACTATTAGATGGAAATCCATAGTAACGTGTTTCTGGACCCCGTTTAAAAGCTAGACCATGTAGCACCTCTTTCTGTCTGTCCCCCTCTCTCTCTCTCTGTCTCTCTCTCTCTGTCTCTCTCTCTCTGCTCTCTTCTCTCTGCTCTCTCTCTTCTCTCTCTGTCTCTCTCTCTCTCTCTCTTCTCTCTCTCTCTCTCTCTCTCTCTCTCTCTCTCTCTGTCTCTCTCTCTCTCTCTCTCTCTCTCTCTCTCTCAATCAATCAATCAATCAATTTTATTTTATATAGCCCTTCTTACATCAGCTAATATCTCGAAGTGCTGTACAGAAACCCAGCCTAAAACCCCAAACAGCTAGTAATGCAGGTGTAGAAGCACGGTGGCTAGGAAAAACTCCCTAGAAAGGCAAAACCTAGGAAGAAACCTAGAGAGGAACCAGGCTATGAGGGGTGGCCAGTCCTCTTCTGGCTGTGCCGGGTGGAGATTATAACAGAACCATGCCAAGATGTTCAAAAATGTTCATAAGTGACAAGCATGGTCAAATAATAATCAGGAATAAATCTCAGTTGGCTTTTCATAGCCGATCATTAGAGTTTAAAACAGCAGGTCTGGGACAGGTAGGGGTTCCATAACCGCAGGCAGAACAGTTTAAACTGGAATAGCAGCAAGGCCAGGCGGACTGGGGACAGCAAGGAGTCACCACGGCCGGTAGTCCCGACGTATGGTCCTAGGGCTCAGGTCTCTCAGTTGGCTTTTCTAGCCGATCATTTAGAGTTGAAAACAGCAGGTCTGGGACAGGTAGGGGTTTCGTGCCGAGGCAGAACAGTTGAAACTGGAATAGCAGCAAGGCCAGGCGGACTGGGGACAGCAAGGTGTCATCATGCCCGGTAGTCTGACGCATGGTCCTAGGGCTCAGGTTCTCAGAGAGAAAGAGAGAACGAGAGAATTAGAGAGAGCATACTTAAATTCACACAGGACACTGGATAAGACAGGAGAAGTACTCCAGGTATAACCAACTAACCCCAGCCCCCCGACACATAAACTACTGCAGCATAAATACTGGAGGCTGAGACAGGAGCGGTCCGGAGACACTGTGGCCCCATCCGAAGAAACCCCGGACAGGGCCAAACAGGAAGGATATAACCCCACCCACTCCGCCAAAGCACAGCCCCCGCACCACTAGAGGGATATCCCCAACCACCAACTTACAATCCTGAGACAAGGCCGAGTATAGCCCACAGAGGTCTCCACCACAGCACAAACCAAGGGGGCGGCCAGCCGACAGGAAGATCACGTCAGTAACTCAACCCACTCAAGTGACGCACCCCCTCCCAGGGACGGCATGAAAGAGCACCAGCAAGCCAGTGACTCAGCCCCTGCAACAGGGTTAGAGGCAGAGAACCCCAGTGGAGAGGGGAACCGGCCTGGCAGAGACAGCAAGGGCTGTTCGTTGCTCCAGCCTTTCCGTTCACCTTCACACTCCTGGGCCAGACTACACTCAATCATATGACCTACTGAAGAGATAAGTCTTCAGTAAAGACTTAAAGGTTGAGACCGAGTCTGCGTCTCTCACATGGGTAGGCAGACTGTTCCATAAAAATGGAGATCTATAGGAGAAAGCCCTGCCTCCCGCTGTTTGCTTAGAAATTCTAGGGACAATTAGGAGGCCTGCGTCTTGTGACCGTAGCGTGCGTATTGGTATGTACGGCAGGACCAACTCGGAAAGATAGGTAGGAGCAAGCCCATGTAACGCTTTATAGGTTAACAGTAAAACCTTGAAATCAGCCCTTGCCTTAACAGGAAGCCAGTGTAGGGAAGCTAGCACTGGAGTAATATGATCAAATTTCTTGGTTCTAGTCAGGATTCTAGCAGCCGTATTTAGCACTAACTGAAGTTTATTTAGTGCTTTATCCGGGTAGCCGGAAAATAGAGCATTGCAGTAGTCCAATCTAGAAGTAACAAATGCATGGATCAATTTTTCTGCATCATTTTTGGACAGAAAATTTCTGATTTTTGCAATGTTACGTAGATGGAAAAAAGCTGTCCTTGAAACAGTCTTGATATGTTCGTCAAAAGAGAGATCAGGGTCAAGAGTAACGCCTTGGTCCTTCACAGTTTTATTTGAGACGACTTTACAACCATCAAGATTAATTGTCAGATTTAACAGAAGATCTCTTTGTTTCTTGGGACCTAGAACAAGCATCTCTGTTTTGTCCGAGTTTAAAAGTAAAAAAGTTTTCAGCCATCCACTTCCTTAGTGTCTGAAACACAGGCTTCTAGCGAGGGCAATTTTGGGGCTTCACCATGCTTCATTGAAATGTACAGCTGTGTGTCATCCGCATAGCAGTGAAAGTTAACATTATGTTTTCGAATAACATCCCCAAGAGGTAAAATATATAGTGAAAACAATAGTGGTCCTAAAACGGAACCTTGAGGAACACCGAAATGTACAGTTGATTTGTCGGAGGACAGACCATTCACAGAGACAAACTGATATCTTTCCGACAGGTAGGATCTAAACCAGGCCAGAACTTGTCCGTGTAGACCAATTTGGGTTTCCAGTCTCTCCAAAAGAATGTGGTGATCGATGGTGTCAAAGGCAGCACTAAGGTCTAGTAGCACGAGGACAGATGCAGAGCCTCGGTCTGACGCCATTAAAAAGGTCATTTACCACCTTCACAAGTGCAGTCTCAGTGCTATGATGGGGTCTAAAACCAGACTGAAGCATTTCGTATACATTGTTTGTCTTCAGAAAGGCAGTGAGTTGCTGCGCAACAGCTTTTCTAAAATTTTGAGAGGAATGGAAGATTCGATATAGGCCGATAGTTTTTTGTATTTTCCGGGTCAAGGTTTGGCTTTTTCAAGAGAGGCTTTATCACTGCCACTTTTAGTGAGTTTGGTACACATCCGGGTGGATAGAGAGCTGTTTATTATGTTCAACATAGGAGGGCCAAGCACAGGGAAGCAGCTCTTTCAGCAGTTTAGTAGGAATAGGATCCAGTATGCAGCTTGAAGGTTTAGAGGCCATGATTATTTTCATCATTGTGTCAAGAGATATAGTACTAAAACACTTAAGTGTCTCTCCCGATCCCAGGCCCTTGCAGAATCGGCAGATCCAGGACAGCTAAGCCCTGGAGGAATACGCAGATTCAAAAGAGAGGAGTCCGTAATTTGCTTTCTAATGGTCATGATCTTTTCCTCAAAGAAGTTCATGAATTTATCACTGCTGAAGTGAAAACCATCCTCTCTTGGGGAATGCTGCTTTTTAGTTAGCTTTGCAACAGTATCAAAAAGAAATTTTGGATTGTTCTTATTTTCCTCGATTAATTTGGAAAAGTAGGATGATCGAGCAGCAGTGAGGGCTCTTCGTACTGCACGGTACTGTCTTTCCAAGCTAGTGGGAAGACTTCAGTTTGGTGTGGCGCCATTTCCGTTCCAATTTCTGGAAGCTTGCTTCAAAGCTCGGGTATTTTCTGTATACCAGGGAGCTAGTTTCTTATGACAAATGTTTTTCGTTTTTAGGGTGCAACTGCATCTAGGGTATTGCGCAAGGTTAAATTGAGTTCCTCAGTTAAGTGGTTAACTGATTTTTGTCCTCTGACGTCCTTGGGTAGGCAGAAGGAGTCTGGAAGGGCATCAATGAATTTTTGTGTTGTCTGAGAATTTATAGTACGACTTTTGATGCTCCTTGGTTGGGGTCTGAGCAGATTATTTTGTTGCGATTGCAAACGTAATAAAATGGTGGTCCGATAGTCCAGGATTTTGTGAAAAACATTAAGATCTACAACATTTATTCCATGGGACAAAACTAGGTCCAGAGTATGACTGTGGCAGTGAGTAGGTCCAGAGACATGTTGGACAAAACCCACTGAGTCGATAATGGCTCGAAAGACTTTTGAGTGGGTCTGTGGACTTCTCCATGCTGAATATTAAAATCACCAAAAATTAGAATATGATCTGCTATGACTACAAGGTCTGATAGGAATTCAGGAAACTCAGAGAGGAACGCTGTATATGGCCCAGGAGGCCTGTAAACAGTAGCTATAAAAAGTGATTGAGTAGGCTGCATAGATTTCATGACTAGAAGCTCGAAAGATGAAAACGTCATTTTTTTTGTAAATTGAAATTTGCTATCGTAAATGTTAGCAACACCTCCGCCTTTGGGGATGCACGGAATATGGTCACTAGTGTAACCAGGAGGTGAGGGCCTCATTTAACACAGCAAATTCATCAGGCTTAAGCCATGTTTCAGTCAGGCCAATCACATCAAGATTATGATCAGTGATTAGTTCATTGACTATGACTGCCTTTGAAGTGAGGATCTAACATTAAGTAACCCTATTTTGAGATGTGAGGGTATCCACGATCTCTTTCAATAATGGCAGGAATGGAGGAGGTCTTTATCCTAATAAGATTGCTAGGGTGAACACCACCATGTTTAGTTTTGCCCAACCTAGGTGGAGGCACAGACACAGTCTCAATGGGTATGGCTGAGCTGACTACACTGACTATGCTATTGGCAGACTCCACTAAGCTGGCAGGTTGGCTAACAGCCTGCTGCCTGGCCTGACACCCTATTTCACTGTGGGGCTAGAGGAGTTAGAGCCCTATCTATGTTGGTAGATAAGAGGGAGAGCACCCCTCCAGCTAGGATGGAGTCCGTCACTCCTCAGCAGGTCAGCTTGATCCTGTTTGTGGGTGAGTCCCAGAAAGAGGGCCAATTATCCACAAATGTTATCTTTTGGGAGGGGCAGAAAACAGTTTTCAACCAGCGATTGAGTGCTGAGACTCTGCTGAGAGCTCGTCACTTCCCCTAACTGGGAGGGGCCAGAGACAATTACTCGATGCCGACACATCTTTCTAGCTGATTTACACGCTGAAGCTATGTTGCACTTGGTGACCTCTGACTGTTTCATCCTAACATCGTTGGTGCCGGCGTGGATAACAATATCTCTATACTCTCTACACTCGCCAGTTTTAGCTTTAGCCAGCACCATCTTTAGATTAGCCTTAACGTCGTTAGCCCTGCCCCCTGGTAAACAGTGTATGATCGCTGGGTGATTCGTTTTAAGTCTAATACTGCGGGTAATGGAGTCGCCAATGACTAGGGTTTTCAATTTGTCAGAGCTAATGGTGGGAGCCTTCTGAGTCTCAGACCCCGTACGGGAGGAGTAGAGACTAGAGAAGACTCAGACTCGATCCGACTCGCTACATAATGGGGAAAACCGGTTGAAGGTTTCTGTCGGCTGAATGAGCGACACGGTTGAGCATTCCAACAGTATTTCCCTCCAGAAGCCATGAGAAAGTTGTCCGGCTGCGGGGACTGTGCGGGGGATTTATACTAACGTTACTGTCTGTACTTGCTGGTGGCACAGACGCTGTTTCTTCCTTTCCTACACTGATATTACTCTTGCCTAACGATTGCGTCTGAAGCTGGGCTTGTAGCACAGCTATTCTCCCCGTAGGCGAGAATTCTCCTGTATATTATGAGTACAGCGACTGCAATTAGAAGACATCATGTTAATGTTACTACTTAGCTTCGGCTGTTGAAGATGTTGATGAACCATGTCCAGATGAAGCGTCCGGAGGTGAAAAAAGTTGAATAAGGGAAAAAAAGTTGCGATGGAAAAAAAGGAAAATAACGTAAAGTTGGCAGCTAAACGCACAGGAAAATGACTCTTCTGTCTCGGGATAAACGTCCGGGGTGAAAAAGTTTAACGAAAAAAGATGAGTGAGGACAAAACTAAAAAAGTTGGTAAATTTGTTGAACACAGAGATTAATTAAGCGTTTATTAAAAGTAAAACGTGAATAGTTTGGCAGGTAGCCAAGTAGCAACAAACAGCAGAGCAGCACGGGAGACAATGCGGAGCGTCTCTCTCTCTCTCTCTCTCTCTCTCTCTCTCTCTCTCTCTCTCTCTCTGTCTCTCTCTCTCTCCCTCTCACCATCCCTACCATGTAGACTGTACCATATAGACTGTTACCATCCTACCATATAGACTGTTACCATCCTACACATAGACTGTTACCGTCCTCCATGTAGAATAGATACTCCTTCAGTTGAACACTTCCCTCTACCATTTGTTTGTTCAAATCACTGCCAATGTTACTGTGTGGAGGAAGGAGTGTAGTAGTGGTAATAAATAGTGAATGCCAGCGCCCTCCCATGGACTGGACTGGTATTACAGCTGAGACCACAGGATCCTTTCTACCTAGCGCCCACTCCCTGGACTGGACTGGTATTACAGCTGAGACCACAGGACCCTTTCTACCCTAGCGCCCTCCCCTGGACTGGACTGGTATTACAGCTGAGACCACAGGACCCTTTCCTACTAAGCGCCCTCCCCCTGGACTGGACTGGTATTACTAGAGACCACAGGACCCTTTCTACCTAGCGCCCTCCCCTGACGGACTGGTGCTAGCTCGGACCACAGGACCCTTTCTCCCTAGCGCCCTCCCTGGACTGGACTGGTGTTACAGCGAGACCACAGGACCCTTTACCTAGCGCCTCCCTGACTGGACTGGGTATTACAGCCGAGGAACCACAGGACCCTTTCTACCTAGCGCCCTCCCCTGGACTGGACTGGTATTACAGCTGAGACCACAGGACCCTTTCTACCTAGCGCCCCGACTGGGACTGGTATTACAGCTAGAGTACCACGGGACCCTTTCTACCTAGCGCGCTCCCCTCTGGACTGACAGGACCCTTTCACAGGAGCCACAGGACCCTTTCACCTAGCGCCCTCCCCTGGACTGACTGGTAACAGCTGAGACCACAGGACCCTTTCTACCTAGCGCCCTCCCTGACTGGGACTGGTATTACAGCTGAGACCACAGGACCCTTTCTACTCAGGCAGGGGGGGGGCAGCTCAGAACCTGGGGGTGTTTGTTTTGGGGTCCTGACTGATCCTCTGCAAAAATTGATAAGCATTTTTTTCTCTCCACAATGCTCATTCTGTGTTAGTGCTGAAAACCTAGTTTTGCCAGGTCTTCTTCTTTGCCGCTATGATATCTAGCTCTGTCAGTGTGTGGTTGCTAGGCTTTCCAGACAACATTGCGACACCACTTTCTGATAATGTCCCCATGTTGTTGTTGTTATTCCAATGTTCTATTTACACTTTCCTTATATGTCTGGGGAGCAGGCTGCTTGTGTCTGAATGGAATCGCGCTAACCCGGTTGGCATTATAACTGTAATATAATTTGTATCATTTGTACTATTTAAATATATTGTGTCCTTTTTATTCTGTCATTCGTTCTGGGTTTGGTAGGAGCCACGGGACCAGTGTGTGTTTTTTTTAACACCGTTCTCAAACCGGCGGCACACCAGCTCACCTGGAGCTGCTATGGGACAATAAAATGGATCACCTTCAGCTCTGACAACGCCTCCCGTGTTGTGTGTGTTTTAGATATACATTTACATTTCAGTCATTTAGCAGACGCTCTTATCAGAGCGACTTACAGTAGTGAGTGCATACATTATTTTATTGAAGTGCATACACTGGCCCCCTGTGGGAATCGAACCCCAAACCCTGCGCGTTGCAAACGCCATGCTCTACCAACTGAGCTTCATCCCTGCGGCCATTCCCTCCCTACCCTGGACGACGCTGGGCCAATTGTGCGCCGCCACATGGGGTCCCCGGTCGCGGCCCGGCTACGACAGACCTGGATTCGAACCAGGATCTCTAGTGCCTTGTAGACCACTGCGCCGCTCGGGAGAGACTACACTATATACTGTAGTGAACCTGACGTTCTCCAGACCGCAAAAGGTTACGGTCACTGCCCTCAGTCACGGGTTGCCATTTTATCCCCGACCGAATCGCTGCAAGAGACTGTTTGTGTGTGTGTGTGTTATCGCCTGCTAGTAAACGCACAGTAGCATGCCATGGGCGTATTCATTAGTCGCTAAATATTTCGCAAACGTTTTGCAACGAAAACAAAGAGTTTCCATTGGACAAATTCAGGTAGGTTTACCGCCCCCTGTTTCGTTTGCACCGTTCCATTTTTAGTTGCTAGGTAAACGGTTTTGCAACGGGCCCAGAAAAATGTTTTTGCTTACGGTGTGTGAACTATTTAATGAGCATCAACTCACGTTTTCTACTCGTAATCCAGCGAGCCAACAGAGGTAGAGAGACGCAGAAATACACCTTTACTATGAATATGCAGTACACATTTTATTATCGGTCATAGTACAACACAGAACACATTGAATCAGGCAGTGCAAGGTCAGATCAGGCTTTAACCGGTTGTGACACACTGTATAGCTGATGGTTTTTTTATGCGTTGTTGGAGCTGTCAATCGTGTTGGATTAGCTGCCCCCTTGTGATCGTTGTCATGGAGCCACACCACATCCTGGCCAGCGTTTAAGAAGTTCCAGAAGGGAGAAAGGTGGCGGGGGGCACAATCGCCCAGCGTCGTCCGGGTTTGGCCCGGTTGTAGGCTACGTCATTGTAAATAAGAATTTGTTCTCAACTGACTTGCCTAGTTACATTTACATCATTTAGCAGACGCTCTTGTCCAGAGCGACTTTGCTACAAATTGGAATAAAGGTTAAATAAAGAAAAAAAAAATATATATATATATATAGGAAGGTACCACGCTCAAAATGAGGGTTTTCAAACAGCCTAAAACAGATTACATCTGAATTTGTAAACAAGGCTCATGGGATTTCAGTAACAATTTATTTGGATAGTCCATCTGTAGATCAGAAACATTTCATTTGGATAGTCCATCTGTAGATCGAGTAACATTTCATTTGGATAGTCCATCTGTAGATCAGTAACATTTCATTTGGATAGTCCATCTGTAGATCAGTAACATTTCATTTGGATAGATCCATCTGTAGATCAGTAACATTTTATTTGGATAGTCCATCTGTGGATCAGAAACATTTCATTTGGATAGTCCATCTGTAGATCAGTAACATTTCATTTGGATAGTCCATTCTGTAGATCAGTCATTTCATTTGGATAGTACATCTGTTCGATCAGTAACATTTCATTTGGATAGTCCATCTGTAGATCAGTAACATTTCATTTGGATAATTCCATCTGTAGATCAGTAACATTTCATTTGGATAGTCCATCTGTAGATCAGTAACATTTCCATTTGGATAGAACGTCATCTGTCGATCAGTAACATTTCATCTAAATCTAACAGCAACCCTTATCCTGACCTTAACCCTTCCATAAGCAGTTGCTTATCGACAGATAGTTTGTTGATCGCGTATGACCATCAAAATCCAGACTATTCAAATAAAAGTGTGGTGTGGTGGTGGGTCCCTCTCTCAGGTGGGGAGGTCCCTCTCTCCACCAATCTGTACAGTATCTGGACAGGTGGAATCATATTGGTAGAAGCTTCCCTGTACGACAGTATCTGGATAGTGGGGGAATCTATATGGTAGAAGCTCCCCTGTATAACAGTATCTGGATAGGTGGAATCTATGGTAGAAGCTTCCCTGTATAACAGTATCTGGATAGGTGGAATCTAATAGGTGGAAGCTCCCCTGTATAACAGTATCTGGATAGGTGGAATCTATATGGTAGAAGCTTCCCTGTATAACAGTATCTGGATAGGTGGAATCTTATATGGTAGAAGCCTGTATAACAGTATCTGGATAGGTGGAATCTATGGGGTGAAGCTCTGTATAACAGTATCTGGATAGGTGGAATCTATATGGTGGAAGCTCCCTGTATAACAGTATCTGGATAGGGTGGAATCTATCATGGTGGAGCTTCCCTGTGCGACAGTATCTGGATAGGTGGAATCTTATATGGTAGAAGCTTCCCTGATATAACAGTATCTGGATAGGTGGAATCTATATGGTAGAAGCTCCCCCCCTGTATAACAGTATCTGGATAGGTGGAATCTATATGGTGGAAGCTTCCCTGTATAACCAGTATCTGGATAGGGTGGAATCTATACTTGGAAGCTCCCTGAAATAAGAAAGATCTGGATAGGTGGAATCTATATGGTGGAAGCTTCCTGTATAACCAGTATCTGGATAGTGGAATCTATATGGTGGAAGCTTCCCTGTATAACAGGTATCTGGATAGGTGGAATCTATATGGTGAAGCTTCCCTGGGTGTAACAGTATCTGGATAGGTGGAATCTATATGGTAGAAGCTTCTGGATAACAGTATCTGGATAAAGTGGAAT